>NC_069503.1:221258264-221490764 GCF_027579735.1 Bombina bombina | reverse complement strand
TATATGCTTGTATCCATATATATTTATGTGTTAATATGTGTATATGCTTTTATCCATATATATTTATGTGTTAATATGTGTATATGCTTTTATATGTATGTGTGTGTGTGTATGTATGTATATATATATATATATATATATATATATATATATATATATATATATATATATATATATATATATATATATATATATGTATATGTATATATGTATATGTGTGTGTTTATATGCTTGTATCCATTTATATTTATGTGTTAATATGTGTATTTGCTTGTATCCATATATATTTATATGCTAATATATGTATAAGCTTATATCCATATATATATTTATGTGTTAATATGTGTATATACGTATATCCATATATATTTATGTGTTAATATGTGTATATACTTGTATCCATATATATGTATGTGTTAATATGTGTATATGCTTATATCCATATATATGTGTGTGTTAATATGTGTATATGCTTATATCCATATATATGTATGTGTTAATATGTGTATATGCTTATATCCATATATATTTATGTGTTAATATGTGTATATGCTTATATCTATACATATTTGTTTGTTAATATGTGTATATGCTTATATCCATATATATTTATGTGTTAATATGTGTATATGCTTATATCCATATATGTGTATATGCTTATATCCATATATATTTATGTGTCAATATGTGTATATGCTTATATCCATATATATTTATGTGTTAGCATGTGAATATGCTTGTATCCATATATATGTGTGTGTTAATGTGTATATGCTTATATCCATATATATTTATGTGTTAATATGTGTATATGCTTATATCCATACATATTTGTTTGTTAATATGTGTATATGCTTATATCCATATATATTTATGTGTTAATATGTGTATATGCTTGTATCCATATATATTTATGTGTATATACTTATATCCATATATATTTATGCGTTAATATGTGTATATGCTTGTATCCATATATATTTGTGTTAATATGTGTATATGCTTATATCCATATATATTTATGTGTTGATATGTGTATATGCTTATATCCATATATATTTATGTGTTAATATGTGTATATGCTTATATCCATATATATGTATGTGCTAATATGTGTATATGCTTATATCCATATATATATTTATGTGTTAATATGTGTATATACGTATATCCATATATATTTATGTGTTAATATGTGTATATACTTGTATCCATATATATGTATGTGTTAATATGTGTATATGCTTATATCCATATATATGTGTGTGTTAATATGTGTATATGCTTATATCCATATATATGTATGTGTTAATATGTGTATATGCTTATATCCATATATATTTATGTGTTAATATGTGTATATGCTTATATCTATACATATTTGTTTGTTAATATGTGTATATGCTTATATCCATATATATTTATGTGTTAATATGTGTATATGCTTATATCCATATATGTGTATATGTTTATATCCATATATATTTGTGTTAATATGTGTATATGCTTATATCCATATATATGTATGTGCTAATATGTGTATATGCTTATATCCATATATATTTATGTGTTAATATGTGTATATGCTTATATCCATATATATTTATGTGTCAATATGTGTATATACTTATATCCATATATATTTATGTGTTAGCATGTGAATATGCTTGTATCCATATATATGTGTGTGTTAATGTGTATATGCTTATATCCATATATATTTATGTGTTAATATGTGTATATGCTTATATCCATACATATTTGTTTGTTAATATGTGTATATGCTTATATCCATATATATTTATGTGTTAATATGTGTATATGCTTGTATCCATATATATTTATGTGTATATACTTATATCCATATATATTTATGCGTTAATATGTGTATATGCTTGTATCCATATATATTTGTGTTAATATGTGTATATGCTTATATCCATATATATTTATGTGTTGATATGTGTATATGCTTATATCCATATATATTTATGTGTTAATATGTGTATATGCTTATATCCATATATATGTATGTGCTAATATGTGTATATGCTTATATCCATATATATATGTATGTGTTAATATGTGTATATGCTTGTATCCATATATATTTGTGTTAATATGTGTATATGCTTATATCCATATATATGTATGTGCTAATATGTGTATATGCTTATATCCATATATATGTGTGTGTTAATATGTGTATATGCTTATATCCATATATATATGTGTGTGTTAATATGTGTATATGCTTATATCCATATATATTTATGTGTTAATATGTGTATATGCTTATATCTATATATATTTATGTGTTAATATGTGTATATGCTTATATCTATATATATTTACGTGTTAATATATGTATGCTTATATCCATATATATTTATATGTTAATGTGTGTATATGCTTATATTCATATATATTTATGTGTTAATATGTGTATATACTTATGTTCATATACATTTATGGGTTAATATGTCTATATGCATATATCCATATATATGTTAGTGCTAATATGTGTATATGCTTATATCCTTATATTTTTGTGTTAATATGTGTATATGCTTATATCCATCTATATTTGTGTGTTAATATGTGTATATGCTTATATCCATATATATTTATGTGTTAATATAGAAAGTGCAGGACGATTAGCCCGGAGCGTAGCTAAGGGTTAAGGCCTGGTTGAGTGAGTGCTGCTGCTGTGTGTGTATTTGTTACAATGTTGCATTGTGTTGGGAGGGGTTTACCAACCTTATATATGGGATGTGCAGGGAGTCCACTTCCTCTTTGTTCCTGTGGATCCCTGGGAGCTCTTTCTACAGCACAGTTTGCAGCAGATTTTCCAATGAAAGGCGAACCTGTGGAATGGGAAGAGATGGATCTTGAGGACATCGAGTGGGTCGCACCATCCCCATCAGGGACTATCACGGTGGGTCAGGGCCATGTTTCAGGGCTGTCTATTTCCACTTCCCCTTCTGTGGGGGATGGTAGCCCCAATCTGTTCCCTTCCCCTGCACGGGGGGAGCAGGATGGTGAGGCTAGGCCTGCCCAGGCATATCAGCCGGTGGGGCTAGGCCTTCATGTAGCGGTTGCTGGGGGTGCTGGGCCTGAGGTGCAAGGAGCGGGTAGGCAGGGGTCCCAGAATTTGGAGGTTAGGCAGGGGTCCCTAGAGATCTCAGGGTTCCACACGGGAGAGTGCTCGGTAGGCCCTGTAATCGGTGGTGCGTGTAGTGGGAGCAGTGCGGCCTTACCTGCGTCGGTGGTGCTTTCCGGGGAATCCGTTGCGACAGCGGTGGCGCTCTTGCAGTCTCTGGCATCAGTCCTCGTGGGTGGGTCATCGTCGTTTGCGGCGGTGGTGCAGGCCCAGGCTTCCGTTCCGCATGGTGTGCAAGCCTCTGTCCGGTCTTCATCTTCTGCCCCATCCAAGATGGCCACCACGTCGACTTCCGGTGATGTTGTGTGTCCCGACTTCACCGGAAGTCGACGCGGTGACGTCACTTCCGCCTGCGTCACTCAATCCTTGGTCAATGGGCAGAGCGGATCGTCCCCCTCAGGCTCCAGTGGTAAGAAGGGAGTACCACAGGGGGACAACTGCTGAATCGGGCACGCATGTTAGCCATCTGAAGGCTGGGGGACCCATTCTAGGCCAGTGGGGGTTACGGCAGACTTGAGACAAGGGGCAAATGTGACTCAGGATGTGGGGCAGCAAGTGCATCCGGGGGGCTCGACAGGTGCTACGCAGCAAGGTGTGCGCACAAGGGCCTCGGCAACAGCTGGCAATAAAGGAGAGGAGGCCGCTAGGGCCCCCTCATTGCGTTTGCGGCCTAAGTCAGGTGGTAGTAAGGCAAAAGTGGGCCCCCCACGTGGTGGGGGACAAGGAAAAGCCCCTGCGGGTGGAGCAGGGCCTAAGGGGCCTCGCATAACTGCGGCCCTGGATAGCGGTGCCGTTAGTCTGGAACTACGTGCAGGAGGCCTGCAGGGTACCGTATCGCCCAGCAGGACCTTAGCGGTCAGGTCAGGGTAGGTTGTTATGAGAGGAGCGGTGAAGAGGGGGCACGCTAGTGTTAGTGCTAGCCCAGGCGAAGGCCTGGAGGTCACTGACAGGGGGACAGTTAGTCCTGCCAGGATGGTGAAGCAACAAGGGCGCAGCAGGGCAGATAGATTTATAGAGGATTATGAATGTGGGCAGGCTGCAAGTATGGATGAGGATCACAGTTTACTGTATGGTGTGAGTGACTGTGACCGTGAGGGGTATCTGGAAAATGGGGCTGGGGAGGATAGGGAGTAGACGGCTTGCTCTTCCCATGGTACTCCCCTCTTGTCTTCTGTGTTCCAGGTCTCCATGGCGTCTTCATCTGGCAGAGATGCGGCTACCCAGAGTACCAGAGCCCTAATGCCTAGATTGGAGGCGACCACAGCCCCTCTGGATCCGGTCAAGGTCCCGCAGCCTCTTCATCCGGTGAGTGACAATTTGTTTTTTCTTGGGGAAGGTGTGACTTCTCTAGTTCCAGTGGGTCTGGGTTTGGGTCTGATTTAGATGGGTCCCTGGGTTTGCACACAAAAGGCCATAGGAGGATGTACAGGATGTTGAGGAAAATGAGTAGGGGTAAACTCGGGGAGTGTACTGTCAGTGATTTGGCCCAGACATCTCAATCCCCGGGGGTACAGGTGGGCTCACCACAGGCTGTGAATAGAAAAGCGGCTGTGCATGGGGACACATACTCATGTCAGGTGCACAGCTTGCACGCCCACCTAAAGTCAAAGATGGTGAAGCGTATCCAGGATGGCAAGTATGTCAACATGTTTGAATTATCCGCGGAAGCATTTAAATTCAAAGAAATGGTGGAGGATGGGACGGGCCCTAAAAAATTCAAACGGCCTGACACATTTGAGGAATGGCACTGGTGTTTCTGGGTATATGCCACATGCTATCTGGAGAGGTTCACAGATCAGAGTACCGCATTGTTTAATTATTTTGACATGATAGATGCAATACGTAGGAAATTTGCCGATGGAGTCTGGAGGGAGTATGACATTATTTACCATAAAAAGAAGGTGGGTAACTCATTGCTGGACTTTGGGACCATGGATCTCTGCCTCTGGGCACATCTCGATGTGGAACGGGGGGCACAAGCGGGCCCAGGAGTACTTACTCAGGGGCCCAGGCAGCCCCTGCGGTTCCAACGGCGGCAAGTGGGAGTGTGCTGGCGTTACCAGGATAAGGCCTGCGAAAGGGGCACATCCTGCAAGTTCAAGCACGTCGGTTTGGGTCTAAAGCAAGCGCTGTGGGAAAGGATGGCTTTGCCTCTTAGGGTCCCTATTATCGGTAAGTGGTTGAGCAGGTACCCGAACAGGACGGCTGCTAGATTGCTGGATGCCGGTCTGCTCCTTGGTTTTACTATTCCGGTAGTGGGCCAGGTGCTGGGGTCTAAGGTCAAGAGGAACTTGAAGTCGGCCTCTCAGTTCCTGGAGGCGGTCAGGGAAAAGCTGGGTAAGGAAGTAGCTCTAGGCAGGGTCACAGGCCCTTTTGAGGACTTGCCAATGCCGGATTTGGTAATTTCTCCACTAGGAGTGGTTCCCAAAAAGGAGATGGGTAAGTTTCGGCTAATACAACATCTATCCTACCCGAAGGGGCAGTCGGTGAACAGCGCCATTCCGGAGGTTTTGAGCTCGGTCCACTACCAGTCGTTTGACGACGCGCTGGCTATTGTGAGGGATAGGGGGCCCGGAGACTTGATGGTTAAATTGGACATAGAGTCTGTGTTACATCTTCTCCCAATCCACCCGTCATCCTTCAGATTGATGGGGTGCTGGTTCGAAGGGGGTTACTATGTAGACTGTTGCCTGCCTATGGGCTGTTCTATATCATGTGCTTATTTTGAGGCTTTTAGTACTTTCCTCCACTGGGCGGTTGCCTCAGTGGCGGGGAGTGACAAGATCGCACACTATTTGGATGATTTACTTCTAGTGGGGTCTGCCAATTCAGGGGAATGTGCCTCCTTGATGAACATCATGAGGTTTCTGATGGCAAGGTTCGGGGTTCCTCTCGCCAAGGATAAAACGGAGGGACCTTGCACATGCCTGACGTTTCTGGGCATAGAGATAGATTCCATGGCAAGGGAATGCAGGCTGCCTAAAGAGAAGGTGGTCAGAATGTTGTTGGCGGTTCGCACCATGGCTCCAGCACAATCATTTTCCCTGAGGGAGTTGCAGTCGCTCCTGGGTCTCCTAAACTTCATGGGGAGAGTTATCCCGTGGGGCAGGGTCTTTAGCAAAAGATTAGAACAGAGATTGGGGGGTGGCAGGACAGCATCGACGTGCATCCGGATCACGGGAGATCTTGTGGCGGATTTGAATGTCTGGGAACGGTTCCTACGGGATTTTAATGGCGTCTGCATGTGGAAGGGTGACTGACCCAGTGTCCAACCAGTCTTTGCATCTGTTTACGGATGCGGCAGGGGCATCTGGATACGGTGCATACTTTGAAGGGGCATGGAGTCTGAGCCATGGTCGTCTGAGTGGGCGGGCCTAGGACATCAGCTGGGATTTCCATCGTCCAAGGCTGTGTTGCATTGTCTAGGGTGCAGGGGTTTGTCCTGGGCAGATCTGCCTGCATTGTTACAGGATTCCGCAAGAAGGTGGGAAAAACCCCACATTTTAATCTTGCATGCTGGCGGCAATGACGTGGGGGCCATCCCCACATTAGATTTAATCCGGGCAATGCAGGTGGATCTGCAGCAGTTCAGACTCTGGTTTCCAGGTGTGCAAATCGGGTGGTCGAATGTGATCCCTAGATTGAGGTGGAAGCACATGGTGTGCCATAAAGCTGCATTCCAGGTCAGGAAAAAGATAAATAGGCACCTAAGAAAGCAGGTTGGGGACCTCAAGGGTTTTGTTATTGAGCATGGGAACATCTCAGTAGCCCATAAGGGTTTATATAGGCAGGATGGGGTTCATTTAGAACCAGCAGGAGTAGATCTGTTCCTTCAGAACATCAGGCAGGCGTTACTCAGACGGGTGTAGTGGTCTGGACCATTTAATTTGCAGGTCTGTCTCTTGTGGCAGGTGGTCAGGATCACGGCTGCAGGCTGGAAGGAGGTTTGAATGACGGCCATTGCAGTCAGGGTGATGCCACAGGCTCAGTATGCTTGGGCGTGTTCTGGCTGGTTATTAACGGGCTGAGAACCCCCTACATTTCAAAGCTGCATTGAGTATCTCCGCCTTTTGGTCTGCAGCAGTGTCCCTTGGCCATTTTTCTAGAAGGGGTTATATAGAGTTAGTTATGTAGGCCCCGATTGCCGCCACCCATGTTTTTATTACCTGTCGTTGCCAGTTCCCATTGCTGGTATTAATAAATACGACCCACGGGTCTTTCACCCACCTAATGTGTCAAGTTTTATTGACAAAATTATTAAAGTTCAACTGTTAAGTTAAGTGTTAAGTTATTACTTAGTTATGTTACAAGCAGACACTCAGGAGATATAGGGCATTTAATCCCTTAAGAAAGTGCAGGGCGATTAGCCCGGAGCGTAGCTAAGGGTTAAGGCCTGGTTGAGTGAGTGCTGCTGCTGTGTGTATTTGTTACAATGTTGCATTTTGTTGGGAGGAGTTTACCAACCTTATATATGGGATGTGCAAGGAGTCTACTTCCTCTTTGTTCCTGTGGATCCCTGGAAGCTCTTTCCCCACCCTCCCATCCCTGTTATGCATTGTTTTGATTTGCAAATGTTGTATTTGTTATAAAAGGCGGCAATCATTCTATGTTAGTGTCTCTATATGAGACTAGGTGTCTGAGGCTGGAAGAGGGTTACTCGAACTACTTCCTTAAGTCCAAGGATGGTAGCTTGAGCTCCCCAGTTATCGACATGCTGTTCATCAAGTCAAGGCTGTACCTACTGGTTTGGAGTTTCTAACGTCAGCACCTACTCTGGCGGGTGGTCAGGATCACGGCTGCAGGCTGGAAGCAGGTTTGTATAAGCAATTGGGATGTACAATCCCCAGAAGAAAATGCTTGAATAGCACTCTTTGCCCAGACAAATGTTGTAGAGGCAAAAGTTAAGTTAAAATGTATCTTTTATTGAGATAAATTAAAAGATGGGTAAACACACACATTTTAAAATCTCCCTATCATCTATAGCTGAAATAAATGAAATGTGAGATCTGTTATCTGTTAGTCTGGCCTTTATACCATTAATATATTATCAGTTCTCACTAATCAGTAATTACCAGTTTGCATCTTGTGATGCAGTAAATAAAATATATATGTAGCAATTATTGTACCCTATATGAGTGTCATCATTTACTTGTATATTGCAATAAGGACACAAAAATATATTAGCTCTGGGGGATAACCTCCAATTGGAAAGAAAATTAAAGTGTAATGAACAATTGATGCTCTGTTTCCCTTCCTTGCAGTGGATATATCTGGGCTTATTAATATAGATGTGTATATATCCAGTATATTAGTTATGCACTTATGGGGATTGTACTTGTATTGTCACTGTGCGTGATGTCAATCCTGCATAATTTATCATAATCCATACATTATTGGACCTCCCAATGTAAGGAAAATTTGAGTACATTAATGAATTTGTGCTCTATGATTCTTTTCTTGCAACATTTGTAACGTGGCTTCTAGTATGGACGTGTATATTTACCCAATATATTTGATGTTCCTTTATAAGGGTTATTTATATTATTATTGTCACTTTTTATGGCGTCTATCTTGCACAGTTTGCTGTAATCTATACACTGTTGAAAGTCACTTTTATACCACTTCCAAATGGAGTTTGGCAGTATTGTTAACTTTATATTTCATCTAACTGTGACAATATTGGGAATTATTCTAGCATATTCATACTGTGTATGTTATTGCATATGATAAATGTTGTGTCAAGCTTGATGCCAAAGTTTTTCTAATAAAAGATTTTTTATATATCAAACTCAGTGTCAGAGTCGTTAAATGTACTTGACTGTTTCTGATTAGTTATACTATATATATCTCATTATGTCCTATAAATTCTAATATCACATGCACATTTTTACATATTGTCCTCAGTGATATACTGTGTATGTTATTGCATATGATAAATTTTGTTTCAAGCTCGATGCCAAAGTTTTTCTAATAAAAGATTTTTTATATATCAAACCCAGTGTCAGAGTCTTTAAATGTACTTGACTGTTTCTGATTAGTTATACTGTATATACCCCGTTATAGTCCTCAGTTATATTATTCAGTACACTTAAGTTCATATATCCACGTGTCCTAAGCACAATTGTGCCTGTTTTTTTGTTAATGTACAATCATGTGTTTAATGTATATAACACTCAGTTGGTCACTATTTCAGATATCAATCACACAGTTCATATACACCTCATTCAGCTATTACTATCATCCCCAATTAGATTTCTGCCAGTACAAAAAGTATAAACTGTATAGATAGAGTTGTGTTGCCACTGATTGCAACACTATTTAGGGTATTATTGCAACATTATTTGACATATTGGGCTTGTATTGTATTGTAGATAATGTTATAGCTTGTAACTTATAACTTTTGTTAACTTTTGTTATTTGTTCATGAAAGTTGTTGTCAGCCTCAATTTCCAGTATATTTATACACATGAACTCATGGGCAAAAGCTGTTCTCAGCCTTAATATCCGGTCTGTTAATACACATGAATTTATTGATTTATTCATTGTATCCTTAGTTATTTGTGCAAGGCTAAAGTGGTCAATATATATTTGATCCGTAGCATTTATAAGGACTGCATCGTAACACTTATAGCTACTGTTGTATCACAATATGTCTCAATATAATAACACTATGTTCTCATACTTATAGTGACGCTCACAACGATACAATGTTGCTGCTCCTCAGGGTGAAAAGCACCACCGCTAATGACTAGTTCCCTGTCTGTCTCAGATCGTGTTTTTGTTAATCATTACACATTACATCATAACACTTGAGCTACTGGTATATTAAAATGTGTCTCAATGTAATAATCCCTATGCTTCCATGATTATTGGAAGGAGGTTTGAATGACGGCCATTGCAGTCAGGGTGACGCCACAGGCTCGGTATGCTTGGGCGTGCTCTGGCTGGTTATTAACGGGCCGAGAACCCCCTACATTTCAAAGCTGCGTTGAGTATCTCTGCTTTGTGGTCTGCAGCAGTGTCCCTTGGCCATTTTTCTAGAAGGGGTTATATATAGTTATAGTTATGTAGGCCCCGATTGCCTCCACCTGTCTTTTTATTACCTGTCGTTGCAAGTTCCCATTGCTGGTATTAATATGTCTTTATGTGTTAATATGTGTATATGCTTATATCCATATATATTTATGTGTTAATATGTGTATATGCTTATATCCATATATATTTATGTGTTAATATGTGTATATGCTTATATCCATATATATTTATGTGTTAATATGTGTATATGCTTGTATCCATATATATTTCTGTGTTATTATGTGTATATACTTGTATCCATATATATTTATGTGTTAATATGTGTATATACTTATATCCATATATATTTATGTGTTAATATGTGTATATGCTTATATTCATATATATTTATGTGTTAATATGTGTATATGCTTATATCCATATATATTTATGTGTTAATATGTGTATATGCATATATCCATATATATTTATGTGTTAATATGTGTATATGCTTATATCCATATATATTTATGTGTTAATATGTGTATATGCTTGTATCCATATATATTTATGTGTTAATATGTGTATATGCTTGTATCCATATATATTTATGTGTTAATATGTGTATATGCTTGTATCCATATATATTTATGTGTTAATATGTGTATATGCTTGTATCCATATATATTTATGTGTTAATATGTGTATATGCTTATATCCATATATATTTATGTGTTAATATGTGTATATGCTTATATCCATATATATTTATGTGTTAATATGTGTATATGCTTGTATCCATATATATTTGTGTTAATATGTGTATATACTTATATCCATATATATTTATGTGTTAATATGTGTATATGCTTATATCCATATATATTTATGTGTTAATATGTGTATATGCTTATATCCATATATATTTATGTGTTAATATGTGTATATGCTTGTATCCATATATATTTATGTGTTAATATGTGTATATGCTTGTATCCATATATATTTATGTGTTAATATGTGTATATGCTTATATCCATATATATTTATGTGTTAATATGTGTATATGCTTATATCCATATATATTTATGTGTTAATATGTGTATATGCTTATATCAATATATATTTATGTGTTAATATGTGTATATGCTTATATTCATATATATTTATGTGTTAATATGTGTATATGCTTATATCAATATATATTTATGTGTTAATATGTGTATATGCGTATATTCATATATATTTATGTGTTAATATGTGTATATGCTTATATCCATATATATTTATGTGGATATGTGTATATGCTTATATCCATATATATTTTTGTGTTAATATGTGTATATGCTTATATCCATATATATTTATGTGTTAATATGTGTATATGCTTATATCAATATATATTTATGTGTTAATATGTGTATATGCTTATATCCATATATATTTATGTGTTAATATGTGTATATGCTTATATCAATATATATTTATGTGTTAATATGTGTATATGCTTATATCAATATATATTTATGTGTTAATATGTGTATATGCTTATATCCATATATATTTATGTGTTAATATGTGTATATGCTTATATCCATATATATTTATGTGTTAATATGTGTATATGCTTATATCCATATATATTTATGTGTTAATATGTGTATATGCTTATATCTATATATATTTATGTGTTAATATGTGTATATGCTTATATCCATATATATTTGTGTGTTATTTTGTGTATATGCTTATATCCATATATATTTGTGTGTTATTTTGTGTATATGCTTATATCCATATATATTTGTGTGTTATTTTGTGTATATGCACATATTAACATGTAAATATATATGTATAAAAGCATATACATATATTTATATTTGCTGCCATTCATGTGCTACTTATTCCCTTCACTGGCGCCTATGATAGCGCACTTTCGTGAGCGCAATGCTTCCCAGCGATGCGAACGCGAGGTCACGTTCCTAATTGCTGAAAACTTTAAATACCAGAGCACATTATCGTCTGCTGGTATTAGAGCGCAAATATCGCTTTCATCAAAGCGATTTTTAGCAATCCACTTGTAATCTGGCCCTAAGGATTGCTATTACTTCTCACATCTTCTACAACTGCATTTTAAAAGTTCTGAAGCTATAAACTATGAGACTGCTCCATTGCAAAATTGTAGCTGCAAAAACATTTTGTCCAAATGAGATCAGGCCATTGTAATCGCACAGTCAAAATATGTTCACAAAATGTGCTTTCAACTTTTGCACCCTCATTATTGACCTCACAAATACACATTTAAACAACTTTCCAATTTATTTCTATTATAACATTTGCTTATATCTCTTGGTATCCTTCGCTGAAGAAGCATATATACACCACTAGGAACTAGATGAACACATCAGGTGAGCCAATGACAAGAGGCACATACGTGCTGCCACCAATCAGCAGCTAGCTGCCAGTAGTGAATTACTGTTCTCTTAGCCTAACTAGGTATGCTTTTCAGCAAAGGATACCAAGATAATGAAGTAAATTAGATCATAGAAGCAAGTTGAAAAATTGTTGAAAATTGAATGCTCTATCTGAATCCTGAAAATTTGATTTTTTTTTTAGATATTTTCAAGAGTCTCCAAAAGCACACCATTTTCAGCTTTATTTTGTGTTGCACTTTGCTCAGCACTTGTAATATGAGCACTAACAGAAGTCCCTACTTCATTAAAAGTATAGAACACACACAAAAATGTCAGCCGTGTTACAATTCTCTGGTAAACCTCTTTTATCATATACTTGTAATACCAGATTATGTTCTATTCTTAGCACGTGGTGTCCAAGCACAACGTTATGCACTATGCTCCACTTGTAATCTAGCCTTTTACGGGAATTTTTGAGGTTAAAGGGACACTGTACCCAAAAATTTTCTTTCGTGATTCAGATTGAGCATGAAATTTTAAGCAACTTTCTAATTTACTCCTATTATAAAATTTTCTTCATTCTCTTGGTATCTTTATTTGAAATGCAAGAATGTAAGTTTAGATGCCGGCCCATTTTTGGTGAACAACCTGGGTTGTCCTTGCTGATTGGTGGATAAATTCATCCACCAATAAAAAAGTGCTGTCCAGAGTACTTAAACCAAAAAAAGCTTAGATGCCTTCTTTTTCAAATAATGATAGCAAGAGAACGAAGAAAAATTGATAATAGGAGTAAATTAGAAAGTTGCTTAAAATTGCATGCCCTTTCTGAATAACAAAAGAAAAAATTTGGGTACAGTGTCCCTTTAACGTCCCTTTAAGTTAAAATGACACAGGGTTTTAATCATTTAAGTGAATAAACAAACGTATTTATTTAACATACTAAAGAGTGTTCTCAGAGACTATTTTGGAGAGAAAAAATTCCCTAAACAAAAAAATATCAATGACAATTTGCTCACTGTATACATGAGCTGCACGAAATGTGACATTGACATGAAAAGTGTTACTCAAACTGGTGATTAAGTTTGGACATAAAGAGTATTTTTATTTTTAAATAAATATCCTTTTACCACTATGTTAAAACAGCTCTAAACTTCAGTGTTTTTATTCCCCCCATGGCCTATTATGTTCTCAGCGCAATGGCTGCATACATCGTCACGTGGCCAGTCTTAGAGTCAATTACGAGAAGGAACATTCAGTATCTCATGGGTAAATATCAGCTCTCATTTGTATGTTTTGTTATTATTACATATATCAAGAAAGGAAAAATGTTCAGCAAAATCATAGTTATCAAGGTCTATCATACTCAACATATGTAACCAATCAGTCACATGCATATAGTGATTCACTGTATACTGTCATGGGTCTTGCTTTACTACAGCTCATAAGAGTCCCATCTAAGTTTTGTGTGAGAGGCAACGATGCAAGTGTTGGCCCTGCTATTTTCAGTTGAGTGAATTTCATGGCTCCTGATTGGATGTGCCATCTGGCTTGTCAGAAATCAGGAGTAGCATGTATAATAACCAGTCACTGTGATCTACTCGGAAACAGTCTGGGAACACATGAGGAATCCAGCTTTATTTATGTGTTTAATCTTTTCCCAGTAGTTAAACAGCTACTGAAAAAAGGCATATTCCTTCAAAATAAAATGTTTTAATTAAATAAGCCAGTTTGCTTTACACAAGAAATATTGAATTTAAAAAATAGACGACACATTTTATTGTAGAAGACTATTTCCCATGTACGGTGTCTAATTTGTATATTTTATTTTTATTTTAAGTAATAGTAGGGAAATTATTTTTTTTTATTTTTTTTTTTGCATAAATATTAGGGTTACCTGAGCATTGTTGGTAATTACAGTACCTTGGTAAATAGTGTGATATTTCTTATTCTATGTGTGGGGGGGGGGGGGTCGTTTGTATTTTGCAGGTAATGTCATATGTATTTGAAATATTATAACAACAAATAAAAAAAATAAATGCATAAATATATAATTGGTCATTTTTCCATTTGTTCCATTTTCAAGTAAGTAAGACCAGAAAATATTTTCCTTAGTGGATTTGCATTTGCAACATCTGAAACTGAAAAAAATGTAATCATAACCCTTGTCTGCTATGGTTTGCTTTTACGAATCCTGATCACATTATTTGGGTTTATTATTGTAAGACAGGGTCGGACAGGAGGGAGAGATTTTAAGATGACTAATTTAAAAAGCACAGTGTGTCTGTGGACATGTACTTGATGTTTTAGCTCAGCCAGGTTGAACAATGTACATGTGTAATGGTATATGAAAGTAGAGCACAATGTGGTGACTGCCACAGTGTCACAAACAGGATATTGCAGTTGTCACATTGTTAGTAAAGATAAAAAGTTGCTGAAGAAGGACATTGCCACAGGGGACACAAGCATGAAGAGGACAAAGGCATATTCCTTCACATTCCTAAATGTTATCAAAGATTTTAACTATAGCTCTAATCCTAATTATAAACTTTGCTTTAACTCTATGCTGAACTCTAACCCTAAACTAAACCTTAATTATAATCTTAGCCCTAACTCTAAACCTAGCCCTAATCCAAAAATTTACCTAACCCTAGCCTTAACCCTAATGCTCACCTAACCCTATTGCTAATCCTAACCCCAGCAGTAAATTTAGCCCTAATCCTAATACTTACCTAACCCTTTCCCTAATTCTAACTCTAACTCTAAACTTAGCCCTAACCCTAATACTTACCTAACCATATCCTTATTCCTAACCCTAATACTTACCTAACCCTATCTTTATTCCTAACCCTAACCTAGTCCTAACCCTAATACTTACCTAACTCTATCCTTATTCCTAACCTAGCCCTAACCCAAATACTTACCTAACCCTAATACTTACCTAACCCTATCCTTATTCCTAACCCTAACCTAGCCCTAACCCTAATACTTACCTAACCCTATCTTTATTCCTAACCCTAACCTAGTCCTAACCCTAATACTTACCTAACTCTATCCTTATTCCTAACCTAGCCCTAACCCAAATACTTACCTAACCCTAATACTTACCTAACCCTATCCTTATTCCTAACCCTAACCTAGCCCTAACCCTAATACTTACCTAACTCTTTTATTATTATTATTATTATTATTATTATACTTTATTTATGAAGCGCCAACATATTCCGCAGCGCTGTTCATGGATACAATTCATTTAAATAAAACAATATAAGACTTGTAAGAGACAGGACAAAATATACAAACATACAGGAGGGATTTAGGGCCCTATTCCCGTGGGAATTTACAATCTAGAAGGGTAGGCGGTTGAGAAACAGGAGGTGAGGTATTAAATGGGAAGGGATAGGGTCAAGCAGGAAGGTAGTGAGGCGTGAGGAAGATAGTAAGGAAGAAACTTCATTCTCGGTGGCTGGATGGAAGATGCAGAGGGTGGCAGAGGGAGTAACTGGGCCTGTTGTTGGAATATTGCAAGTTGGTGTTGGGATGTTGCTTAGGATAGTGCGTGTTTTGTTTAAAAAGTAGTCTTCCAGGTCTTGAGCACTAAAGACAGATTGGGGGGGTGGAGCAGGTGAGTAGAGGAGAGAGCTAAAGGTAGAGAAGAGTCGTTAAGAGTTTGAGGAAAGAGTAGATATGAGAAGAGAATTAGGTTTGCTTGACTAAGTGAAGGGCAGAAGTGTATGAACAAAGAATAAACTTATAGTGTATGAAATCAGGTTCAGGGTGAGTTTTCCTCCAGACACACTCAGCAGTACGGGAGCATTTTTGCAAATAGCGTGTTTGCTGAGCATGCCAGGGCTGTAACTGATGGCGTGGTGTTTTGTGCAGCTGGGGAGGGGCAAGTGTGTCTAATGCAGAGGAGAGAGTTTTGTTATAGTGGGCTGTAGCGAGATCAGGGCAGGTTATAGTGGGAGGAGATTTTGAATGATTTTTGAAAATTGGAGCAGATCCACAGCATGTGTATTTCTACAGGTGTGGGATTGAGAAGTGCGTTTAGCAGTTACATTAATATTATAGGTGACCAGGTGATGGTCTGAAATGGGAAAAGGGTGACAGGTGGTTTCAGCTAAAGAGCAGAGGTAGGAAAATACCAGGTTGATGGAGTGTCCATCACGGTGAGTCGGGAATAGGGTGGATTGTGAGAGACTGAAGGAGGATGTGAGTGAAAGAAGTTTAGAGGCAGCAGGGGCAGATGGGTTGTCAATGGGAATGTTGAAATCCCTAAGAATTAGGGTTGGTATATTTGAAGAGAGAAGGTGAGGAAGCCAGGTCTTTCCCTAACTCTAAATCTAGCCCTAATTCTAATCTTTACCTTACCCAATCCCTATTCCTAACTCTAAACCTAACCATAATACTTAACTAACCCTATCTCTATTACTAACTCTAAACCTAGCCCTAACCAGGGCCAGACTGGGACCAAAAATAGGCTTGGGCATTTTAAGGCAAAGCAGCCCACCCCCCATATACACGCACACCCCATGTACACGCAAACCATATAAATACGCACTCATACGCATTTGCTTTGAGAACTGAAATTTAGTTTTGATTGCTGTACACTGGCTTACAATATACATTTTTTTCCTTATTTTCTACTTCAGCTATTTTACTGTTTAATATCTTTCAGTGTGACTCCATAGTTGGTCCATTTTAAACTACCATACTTCATTCTCTTAGAAGCGGAAGAAGACTTTTGATATATACACACACATATATATCATATATATATATATATATATATATATATATATATATATATATATATATATATATATATATATATATATATATATATATACAGTATATATGTATGTGTATATATATATAGATATATAGTTTTGATTTATATATATATATATATATATATATATATATATATATATATATATATACACTGTATATATATTCATATAGTTTATTTTAATATGGATAACCTTTCTTTCCCAACTATTAATATTATATTATAATTTAAGCTGCCCAAAACTTACACAGAAAGCACAAGAAAGTGCAGGTTTTGCAGAAGAAAATAAGGGCAAGATTACAAGTCGCGCATTATGAGTTTTTCGCACGCGATATGGTCTTTTAGCAATCAATTTCCATTGCGCAGCTATTACAAGTCTTGAAAAATCGATAAGATAAGTAGTTGCATTTCTTCAAACTTGTAGTCAATCATACATGTAAATGAAGATATAAGGGTGAAGTAGAGAAGTGAATTTTACTAAAGTGAAATTATCATGTAAATGTAGAAATAAAAAAATGTCTTACAGATCAGTACTCTAGGTCCATGTTTTCAATCCCAACCCTCAGGGCAGACTATCGGGACAGATTGTTATGATATCTGAACTGGGGCACGGGCGAACTAATCAGCTGATCAGTAGTCATGGTTACTAACCAGCTCTCATCAATCAACTAATTATTTCACTGGTGCTCTAGTTAAGAAATCATGAAAATGTGGCCATTGTTATGTATGAAAACTGGAGTTAAAAGCACTGCTCTAGCTATGGGCCATGACTGCCAAATCAGGAATAAATATCATCATCTGCAACAGATTCATTATTTGTATTATAATTTATTTGTATAGCATCGCAAAAAGTTAAGAGAAAGGTTGTTGAGGGCCTTAAAGGTTAGGTTTAATACTTTGAATTGTATTCTAAGTGTGTGGGGAGCCAGTGTAAAGAGTGTTCTTCCTTGTTTGTTTAGCAGAAATAATAAAGGTCTGGCCCTCTTATGGGGTGTAGAGGATATTAATAGATTTCCTTCCACAGTTCCTGTTTAGAGGGAAGATATTCTTAAAAAATAACAAACCGTAACAGCACAGTAGTTTAAAGGGAAACCATTGATAAACAATGCTACAATATCTCACCTTATTTGGAAATGTTCCTGTTTGCGATATAGACACTTTTATTTAAATTTAAAAAAAAATTCACTTTAGAATATTTCACATGTATTTAATTTAATTTGAGACATCAGCAATATGATTAATCTATTAATGATTTTTTATCAATTATATTTCACTTTTTTTCAATATTAGGTAAGTGCTCTTTTTCCTTACAGCACCAGTCACATGATTTAAAGGGACAGTCTAGCGCAAAATAAACTTTAATGATTCAGATAGGGCATGTAATTTTAAACAATTTTCCAATTTACTTTTATCACCAAATTTGCTTTGTGCTCTTGGTATTCTTAGTTGAAAGCTAAATCTAAGAGGTTTATGCGAATTTCTAAGCCCTTGAACGCCGCCTCTTCTTTCAGGGCATTTTGACAGTTTTTCACCACTAGAGGGTGTTAGTTCATGTGTGTCATATAGATAACACTGTGCTCGAGCACGTGGAGTTCCTGGGAGCCAGCACTGATTGACTAAAATGCATGTCTGTCAAAAGAACTGAAATAAGGGGGCAGCCTGTAGAGGCTTAGATATAAGATAATCACAGAGGTAAAAAGTGTATTAATATAACTGTGTTGGTAAAAAAAAACCTGGGGAATGGGTAATAAAAGGATTGTTTATCTTTTAAAACAATAAAAATTCTGGTGTAGACTGTCCCTTTAACTAATTACCACTACCTCATCTTTCAACCTTTTTTTCTTACCACTTTACTTTTTTCTAGAGAAACCAGCAACCTACATGGAAAGCAATGAAAGAAAAGGCTAAGTGCACTGACTGCCAGTTGATGCCAAAAATCTGAGACCGATGTGTCAATCAAAATGTAGTGCATTATCATTAAAGAGAAACCAGTTCAAATGTGCTGTTCAGATGTTAGTTTGTTGTTTCAGATCATGTAGTATCTAATAGAGCTTCACATATTCTTATAGTGCTAAAAAAAATAACACGTATTTAAAATATTACAATTAAGCTATAATTCTACATTTAAAACACTACAATTAAATAACCAAATTTAAAGGTATGAAATAAATACATTAAAATAGGAAGTGAGTAACTGCAAACTGCATACCTACAAATACTGTATTATATATCATAGTTTTCTGTCGTTCTCTAATTCCCAACCCATTGCAACCTTTCCTTCTCACCTGCTGCTCTTTATAACGCTTTGTTAACATTTTATTATTTGCTTAAACATATTCTAATATTCTAAAGTATTAGTTTGGCATGTTTTTAAATACATTATATATGTGTGTGTGTGTGATAAAAAATAGACTCATCCCCTCATCTGGGACGAGGGAGAAATCAGAATAGACAAGTTTGGAGTTAGGGGAGTATGTTTTATTGTAAGCATGACATTTTTTTTTTTTTTTTTAACTTTTTAAAGGGACAGTCTACCCCATAGACTTCAATGGAGCGCGAAAAAAAGAAAAAACATAAAACCTTTACTTGCGCACAAACCTGATTGCATTTTCTAAAGTGAGCTAACCCAACATGAAATATCTTTCCAATGTTCTTCACATAGAAGAGTATGTTCTATTTATTCATCAATACATATTTCTATGTAGATGATTATATAAAGGTGTAGATACTGTGTGTATATATATATCAGTATCTATTTAAAAATACTTAGAACATATTCCCCTCTGTGAAGAATATTGCAATGTGAATTATTTACAGTAATTACATAGTTAAACACTTTATTAAATATGAATACTGCATGGATATGCTTTTACATGTTTTTCAGCTACTTTACTGCCAAGGGCTCTAATGCACATATATATATATATATATATATATATATATATATATATATATATATATATATATATATATATATATATATATATATATATATATATATATAATACAAAGGAAAAAGCGAGGACTCAGGAACTTGAAGCCAGGTGACTTTATTGGATATACAAGGTGAGTAGCACTAACACAGGTGTGCAAGGGGTGCTAGATCTGACACGTTTCGCGCATGCTCACATGCGCTTCATCAGAGATCTAGTAGTGTTACCTGTGAAAAGGTTATATAGAGAACACCAGCCAATAGAACATTATACACAAAAGTGGGCAGTACTAATCCCGACACTAATCCCTATGGTAATTAAGTGAAACTACTAGTGAGTGTGATATGGATAAAGTAAATAAGTAAATAACATCAGTGAATAACAATCAAACATCTATTGATCAATGGAAAAGTAAGTGCAAGGGAAAAAAGGGGAATTATTTTAAAAGTGATGTTTGTATCAAAGTGATAATAAATTGATAAAAATGAACTATTGGCAAGATATTTTTTACATTCAAAATGAGAGAGAGAGATAAAAAGAGGTGGAAAGGATCTAGGGGAAGATTTTCTCATCCCCTAAACTCCATAGCTATATTAAAAAGCACACATCATAAAAGTGCATTAAAGTTTCTTTTTTACTTTTTTTCTTTTTTTCCTTTTTTTCACCTCATGATATTGTTCTTTAATTTATTAAATTCTTTTTAAGAAAAATCTTTTACTAAATTTGTTCAGGAAGTCACTAGGAATCAATGTTAGAGTCTTTATAAATTTTGTAAGTTGGTTTTCTCTATGAGATTTATGGCATTAGATTCCTGCATTGGTAACAGGGACAATTGTAATGTTTCCTGTACCATTAGAACACTCAATTCAATTTGCAAATCTAAGTTTTGAGTGAACTAATAAAGTGAGATGGGCACAATTACAAAGATTGACAAAGGTCAGACTTATAAAAATGAAGAGCAAAAGGATACAAAAAGGGAAAACTAAAATACTAGGCTAAAACAATATGTATCTACAAAGGAAATATATATGTAATAAAAAAGAAAATGTATATATAATAAAATAAAAATAAAAATAATAATGGACTCAGATGGTCATAACTTTTCTGTATTACACAGGTTGAGAATTAAGCTAAGGGCTGGAGCGGGGCAAAAAGGTTTATTATGTCAGTGTACCCCTAATGGCCGGACAAATTTTTATAGTATATAGAGTGAATACCTAATTGCTGTGTCGGGACCATAAGGGGAACTATGCCTATTGGTCATTGGTTACCTGCTCGATATAAGCTTAATACAAATGACAAGGGTGGTAACCCTTGAAGTAAAAAAAAGAAAAAAATGTTTAAAAAAGTATATGAACGAACTTGTGTGTGTATGAACAGAGGAATTTATGAAAAAGATTGATGAGGCTCCCTAATGGAGGAGTAAGAGGGTGAGGTCAGAAAGAGAAGTGCAGTATGTTGGGTAAAAGTAATATGCAATTCTGAAATAGGAGATGACCATTAAGTAGTAATGATCTGAATGTAAGATATGAGTTGCGAACTAGTGAAAAAAGAGGAAACACTAAAAAATGAGTTATCTAGATGGAACAGGAACCTAGGGACAAGAGTTGCTCGGCCTGAAGTTTAAGGTACAACAAGAAAGAGGATAAGAGTAGAGGTAATTAAGGGAGGGATGGAAAAGGAAAGGGAAAAGGAATAAGGAAGGTGGTGAGAGATAGAGAGAGAGGCAAAATGGTCCCATGCTAATGAGGCATGTACCAAGCCTAGTCAATGAATAGGTCAAGGTCATGTCTCATGTTAATGCCATGGGGAGATTTGGTATGTAAAGTAAATATCCAATATGCCTCTCTCTTCTGAAGTCTCCCCACCCTATCTCCTCCTCTTATATCATTGGAGATGTGTTCAATGCCTACAAATGTAAAAAGATGTTTAAAATGATTACCATGATAGCGGAAATGTTTAGCTACAGGGGTTTTAGGAGTTTCATCTTCTAGAGATAATAAATGTTGTCTGATACGGTCCTTAAGTGGTCGTGTGGTAAGACCTACGTATTGTTGGGAGCACTGCTGACATGTTATGACAGAGCTTTCCAAACTTTTCATGTTGGTGACACACTTTTTAAACCTACATAATTCCGTGACACAGTAATTCAGTTGTACTAGCAAACAGGAGGTTAAACTAACTTGTTTTAAGAGATACAGACACATACATTAATGATATAATAACTAAATGTATTTACAAGTAACAGTATGTATGTGCAAGAATTAAAAAAAAGTTTAATATTACCAATAGCTACTTACTATTTTAATGGGATGTATGAGGTTAATGGGATGAACACATTTTCGGAATATTTGGTGGAATATTAGATAAGGACACTCGCATTTCATCATCAAGCATTTGTAAGCTTCCACTTCCTATCCATATATCAAGAGCAGGAGCAGCAATGCATTACTGGGAGCTAGCTGCAAAAAAATCCAACACTCTGACTTCTGACTTCAGCTCAGCATTTAAGCTGCTGCCCTCAGAGCTGTGCGAGTCCGACTGACTACTGCCCATGCTGAAAACACACTGCTGTCCCACTCACTGACTACACATGCAGTCACAAGCTGATTGAGGAGACAACACGTGCAGTCAGGAGCCAATGTGCTACCAATGGGAATAGTTTCAGTACCCACTAGGTATCAATCACGTGTCAACCAAGGCAGGCGGAAAGTCGGAAACCAAAAAAAAATGTAAAAATAATTTTCAATTAAATACATTTTGCGCTGAAGCAGGGACACACCTAGACACTGCTGCCGACACACAGTTTGGAAAGCACTGTGTTATGAGGTATATTACAAAACGGGTAGTGCAATCTATTCTTTGTTTGATAGAGAATGTTTTGCCTGTGATAGATGAGGAAAAATAATCGGTTTTCTGAGTGTAATTACAACTCTTGCAGATATGGCCACATTTGAAGAAGCCTTTGTTGAGGCTGAGCCAATGTGTCCCAGGTGTAGGTTTGTTAGTGAAATATTTCCTAACTCTATCCCCTACTGTAGGGGCCTTCTTGGCTACACATTTAATTTGTTGTTTGGTTATGTGTTTTAATTTGGTATCACTCTGGAGGATAGGAAGATATTTGTGTACTATTTTGCAGATCTCATCAAATTGTCTGCTATACTGGGTAGAGAAAACAATTTCATCAGTAAATACATTTTTCTTTTGGTGTTAGTGGTATTTCTACCATTGTAGCTTGAAAACAAAGACTGTCTATCTATTTTGCTCACTTGGTTGGCTGTTTGTGTGAGTGACTTCTTATTATAACCCCTTTCTAGGAGTCTCTGAGTGATAGAGTCTGCTTGTATTCTGTACTGTTGAATGTTGGAGCAATTTCTACGTGCCCTAATGTATTGGGCTTTGGGAATGCCTCTGATGGTATGTCTAATGTGGCAAGAGTCAGCTCTTAGTATGGTGTTTCGTGCTAGGGTCTTCCTATGGATTGTGGAAATGATGTTGGATCCTTCATCTATTTGAAGGTGTAAATCTAAATAGGCTATGGAGTTGGGTGATAAAGTATACGTGAACTTTAAGTTAAACAAGTTGTCATTGAGAAGGTCCACCAGGATATGGGCCTCTCTCTGGTTACCAGAGTTCCAAATGACTATAAGGTCGTCGATGTAGCGACCGTACACAACTAGATTGTCTCTGAGGGGGAAGTCATCAGCATAAATGCTGTTAAGTTCCAGCCAGCCCATGTATAAATTGGCATATGCGGGGGCAAATTTTGCCCCCATGGCTGTGCCACAATTCTGCAAATAGAATTCCCCCCCAGAGACAAAGTAGTTGTGTGAAAGGAGGAATTTTGCAGTGGAAACCACAAATTGAATGTATTCATCAGAAAATGATGTATACCTCCTGATCATATGACCCAGAGCCTCCAGTCCTTTTAGGTGGGGTACACTGGAGTAAAGGGCTGTTACGTCTATGGTAAGTCACTGAAAATTTGGTTGCCATTTAATGTCATTGAGCTGGTAGAGGAGATGGGCACTGTCTCTAATGTAGCCTGGCAATGTAGTAACTATGGGTTGTAAGACTGAGTCTAGCCAAGCCCCCAGTCTCTCACAAAGGGACCCCATGCTAGCCACAATGGGTCTCCCTGGGGGTCTAGTAAGGGTTTTGTGTATCTTGGGCACGACCCTGAAGGTAGGGGTAAGAGGGTTCTCTACAAATAAATATTCCATGGTTTCCTTGGTAATGAAGCCATTCTCCAGGGCCATGTCCAAGAACGAGAATAATTCTTGGCTAAACCTAGAGGTGGGGTCATATCCTAGACGTGTATAGGTGTAAGTGTCCCCAAGGTGCACATTGATTTCTTCCATATAGTCAGTGGTGTTAAGAATCACTACCGCCCCACCCTTGTCAGCCTGTGTTATTACAATATCTGGGTTGGTCTCTAGTTCAGCCAGTGCATTTTTTTCTGCAAGAGTAATATTGTGTTTGGCTGTTGAATGAGTGTCTTTAGTGGTCTCATTGAGTGATAAAATATATCTCAATACTGTGCCTTGATATAATTCAATACTGGGACTTCTAGCCTGAATAGGGTAGAAAATTGAACGGTCTTTGTGTGGGAACTTGTGTGTGGGTGAGGGAGTGCTGGAAGTGTTGTTTTGTAGTGATAGTAATGTGTTAAAGTCACATTGATCTCTGAAGAGTAGACCTGAGTGAGTGCAGTCTAAAGGTGTTAAGAAAGATTCTGGGGGGGAATCCTCCATATTGGTCTCTGAAAAGTGTTTCCTTAGTGTAAGTTTGCGAACTAGTCTGTTAATGTCTATGACAGTAGAAAAGACATCAAAGTTTGTGCTGGGTGCAAAAGTGAGTCCTTTATTAAGTATGGAAATCTGTGCAGATGTGAGTTGAGTGTTAGACAAATTGATCACATTAATTATTTCTTTTTGTTTTTTGAGGCTGTCCTGCTGGGGTACCGGTGTGTCTGACTTGAGGCTTTAGGAGTGCTGGTTTGGCTGGGTGATTTGACCAGGGTGGCCAGGGTTGTTCTAGTCGGGACACCAGTTCCTGCATTAGTTGAGGTAGAGGGTTCACTAGGCTCAGTAGTGGGAGTACTGGGGGATTGTGGGAGAGATGTTTCAGAATCGGTAGTTTCTATACTAGAAAAAGTAACTTTTTTCCCATTAGTATGACCCCTACGTTTTTTGTTACTATTCTTGGAGGTGTTAGAGTTCCCCCTCCCCCTAGTGGGCCTAAGTTGTTGCCATGAGCAGACTATATTAAGGTCATAGTCCTTTGTGTCACGATTGTATTTAGACACTTTTCTGCTGGATAAGTCCATATCTAGTTTGTTGATGGTTTCCTCTAGCTGCGCTGTGTAATCCTTATATTGGGTTTTGGCCTCAAAGGGTTGAATGTGAGTCTCTGTAGCTTTAATTTCTGTCAGGATTGAGTCTCTTTCCTGTCTTTTATGTCTCAGTAGTTGGTTCATTAGGGTCATGGAACATCTAGTTAGGGTATGGTTCCACTCCTCCATAAACTCTGGTAGTTGTTGGGCAAAAGAGGGGAATTTTTTCATCCTTAGCCCACGTGGGACCTTCCCCTCCTTGATATATAAATCCAGGAATTCTATGTCCCACCAGAGATTGGTCTCCTTATATCGGAGTTTCTCCAGACCTGAAAATAATGAGGGCAAATTTTCTTCCCTAGGTACTGTAGGTAAAGCATTAGCCCCTTGGAGTGCTGTGGCCAGAATGTGCCTGCGTTTATCATCAGAGAATTCCCCAGTGGGATGTGTAGTTGCAGTTTCTGACATTTCGGCCATGGTATATCAGTAAGAAAATGTGTAATATGAGAGAGATCAGAATTGTGAGCAAAAACCTCCCTTTACAGTTGTCAAAAATCAGTCCTGTATAGTGAGAGTAACCAGTACTTTTCGTATAAGGTAAGTGTCAAGCAAGTACGGTATTATTACAATCAGCATAAGTGTATGAGTCGATGGAGACTGAGCTGACAAGGATTGCAGTGGCAAAGTGGGCAAGAGCGGGTATTTCAAGACAGAGCAAGCGTAAGTAGAAATAAACAAACAACAGTCCAAAGGATATAGCTACCTGTTTAGGCGATATCAACCCGGATCCCTCTGTGGGGTTGTGTCTGCTGGAAAGTTGCAGTTGTTGTAATTGTGACCAAAAGATGTTCCGTGAGTGCACCTGTGCACGTATATATATATATGTGTGAATGTATACATATGTATTTATGTTTGTATATGCGTATATATGTCTGTAAATACATATATACAGATATAAATAAATAATTAAATAAATACATTTGAACATATATATTCATACTGGGGGGCCTATTTAACAAAGGTCTGTCGGACCTGATCCAACAGTGCGGATCAGAGCAGGCAGATAGGTTATGGAGCAGCGGTCTTTAGACCGCTGCTTCATAACTGGTGTTTCTGGTGAGCCTGCAAGCTCGCCAGAAACACGGGCCCTCAATCTCCATCCAGAGCTTGATAAATGGGCCCCTTAGACATGCATATGTATGTATCTCTATGTTAAAACCCTTTGCAGTATTTTTTTTTCTAAAACCTGAGACCTCATATCTTCGAGCCCTTAAAACTCTTGTATGCAAGTTTATTTTAATATGTTTTATTAGATAGTGTTATTATTAGTGTAACTCTACTTTTAAATGTAATTTTTATATGTTTTGTGCAACATTTTAGTCTTGCTTAACAGTTAACCAGAGCTCTAAAAATGTGATATTCCTGATGCACGTTTCAATGGGACAGTCTAGTCAAAATTAAACGTTCATGATTCAGATATGGCATACAATTTTAAACAACTTTCCAATTTACTTTTATCATCAAATTCCCTAAGTTCTCTTGGTAGTATTTTTGCAAAGCTAAACCTAGGTAGGGTCAAACTGATTTCTAAACCATTTAAAACCGCCTCTTAGCTCAGAGCATTTTGAGAGTTTTTCACAGTTAGACAGTACTAGTTCATGTGTGTCATGTAGATAACATTGTGCTCACTCCAGTGGAGTTATTTAGGAGTCTGCACTGATTGGCTAAACTGCATGTCTGTCAAAAGCACTGAGATAAGGGGCAGTCTGCAGAGGCTTAGATACAAGGTAATTACAGATGTAAAACATATATTAATATAACTGTGTTGGTTATGCAAATCTGGGGCAGGGATAGGCACAGACAAAGGCTGTGGCGGACATTTTCCAAAGTACAGACCTTAGTGAAGGACACCAAGGTACATTTGAAATGAAAAACATTATTTTATAGTGCTTGGTGTTATTATATTGATGCAGATACCACTGATCCTTTAACCAGCCCTCCTCTGGCTATACCCATGTGCTAGTGTCACTACTGTCTCTTTGTATAGTGCTGGGTGTTATTATACTGATGCAGATACCACTGATCCTATAACCAGCCCTCCTCTGGCTATACCCATGTGCCAGTGTCACTACTGTGTCTTTGTATTGTGCTTGGTGTTGTTATACTGATGCAGATACCACTGATCCTATAACCAGCCCTCCTCTGGCTATACCCATGCGCCAGTGTCACTACTGTATCTTTGTATAGTGCTTGTTGCTATTATACTGATGCAGATACCACTGATCCTATAACCAGCCCTCCTCTGGCTATATCCATGTGCCAGTGTCACTACTGTGTCTTTGTATAGTGATGGGTGTTATTATACTGATTAAGATATAACTGATCCTATAACCAGCCCTCCTCTGGCTATACCCATGAGCCAGTGTCACTACTGTGTCATTATTTAGTGCTTGGTGTTATTATACTGATGCAGATACCACTGATCCTATAACCAGCCCTCCTCTGGCTATACCCATGTGCCAGTGTCACTACTGTGTCTTTGAATAGAGCTAGGTGTAATGATACTGATGCAGATACCACTGATCCTATAACCAGCCCTTGTCTGGCTATGAGCATGTGCCAGTGTCACTACTGTGTCTTTGTATAGTGCTCGGTGTTATTATACTGATGCAGATACCACTGATCCTATAACCAGCCCTCCTCTGGCTATACCCATGCGCCAGTGTCACTACTGTGTCTTTGTATAGTGCTTGGTGTTATTATACTGATTGAGATATAACTGATCCTATAACCAACCCTCCTCTGGCTATACCCATGAGCCAGTGTCACTACTGTGTCATTATTTAGTCCTGGGTGTTATTATAATGATGCAGATACCACTGATCCTATAATCAGCCCTCCTCTGGCTATACCCATGAGCCAGTGTCACTACTGTGTCTTTGTATAGAGCAGGTGTTATTATACAGATGCAGATACCACTGACCCTATAACCAGTCCTTGTCTGGCTATACGTATGTGCCAGTGTCACTACTGTGTCTTTGTATAGAGCTGGGTGTTTTTATATAGATGCAGATACACATCCAGTATTTCACCCAATATCGCTAGCAGTCTCTTGACAAGCCACTAACTTTATTCACACTACGTATTTGATTTTATTCCTATTATTTAATACTAAGGTTGTGGCGGACACTGCAAGGGCTAGTCACGGACACCAGTGTCCGTGTACGGACACCTTTCCTATCCCTGAACTGGGGAATGGATAATAGATTATCTATCTTTTTAAACAATACCAATTCTGGTGTAGACTGTCCCTTTAAGCTAACGCATTTACTTCCAACTCATAATACTCAAGATACTTCCAAAGCGTGCAAGTTAGCATGCCACTTGTAATCTAGCCTTCTGTGTTTTCTATCTTCTCCCTCTGACTTCTCTCTCTACCCCTATCTGTGTTCTCTTTCTAACCCTATCTGTGTTCTCTCTCTGCCCCATCTGTGTTATCTTTCTAATCCTATCTGTGTTTTATCTCTACCCCATCTGTGTTATCTTTCTAACCCTATCTGTGTTCTATCTCTACCCCATCTGTGTTCTCTTTCTAACCCTATCTGTGTTCTCTCTCTACCCCATCTGTGTTCTCTCTCTACCCCATCTGTGTTCTCTTTCTAACCCTATCTGTGTTCTCTCTCTACCCCATCTGTGTTCTCTTTCTAACCCTATCTGTGTTCTCTCTCTACCCCATCTGTGTTCTCTTTCTAACCCTATCTGTTTTCTCTCTCTACCCCATCTGTGTTCTCTCTCTACCCCAGCTGTGTTCTCTTTATAACCCTATCTGTGTTCTCTCTCTACCCCATCTGTGTTCTCTTTCTAACCCTATCTGTGTTCTCTCTCTACCCATCTGTGTTCTCTCTCTCTACCCCATCTGTGTTCTCTTTCTAACCCTAGCTGTGTTCTCTCTCTGCCCCATCTGTGTTATCTTTCTAACCCTATCTGTGTTTTATCTCTACCCCATCTGTGTTCTCTTTCTAACCCTATCTGTGTTCTATCTCTACCCCATCTGTGTTCTCTTTCTAACCCTATCTGTGTTCTATCTCTACCCCATCTGTGTTCTCTTTCTAACCCTATCTTTGTTCTCTCTCTACCCCATCTGTGTTCTCTTTCTAACCCTAGCTGTGTTCTCTCTCTACCCCATCTGTGTTCTCTTTCTAACCCTATCTGTGTTCTCTCTCTACCCCATCTGTGTTCTCTTTCTAACCCCATCTGTGTTCTCTCTCTACCCCATCTGTGTTCTCTTTCTAACCCTAGCTGTGTTCTCTCTCTACCCCATCTGTGTTCTCTTTCTAACCCTATCTTTGTTCTCTCTCTACCCCATCTGTGTTCTCTTTCTAACCCTATCTGTGTTCTCTCTCTACCCCATCTGTGATCTATCTCTACCCCATCTGTGTTCTCTTTCTAACCCTCTCTGTGTTCTCTTTATAACCATATCTGTGTTCTCTCTCTACCCCCATCTATGTTCTCTTTCTAACCCCATCTGTGTTCTCTCTCTACCCCATCTGTGTTCTCTTTCTAACCCCATCTGTGTTCTCTCTCTACCCCTATATGTGTTCTCTTTCTAACCCTATCTGTGTTCTCTCTCTACCCCATCTGTGTTCCTTCTCTACCCCCCTTTGTTCTCTCCCTTTGTTATCTATCCCCTTCCCTCTCCCACTACTATCTTGCTCCCTTCCTCTGTTTTCTATCCCTCCCTACCTTTTGTTTTCTCACCTCCCCTTTATTTATTTTCCTATTCTCATGTGTGTGTCTATGTGTGTATTTAACTATGTGTTGCTCTTGTGTGTGTCCATGAGTGTATGTGTGTGTCCATGGGTGTATGTGTGTGTCAATAGGTGTATGTGTGTGTCCATGGGTGTATGTGTGGGTCTATTCCTGTATATATGTGTGGCATGAGTATACCTGTATGTGAGTGCATCCCTGCCTGTGTTTGCATGAGTATGCCTGTATGTGAGTGCATCCCTGCCTGTGTGTGCATGTGTATACCTGTATTTAAGTGCATTCCTACCTGTGTGTGCATGTGTATGCCTGTATGTGAGTGCATCCCTGCCTGTGTGTGCATGTGTATGCCTGTGAGTTCATCCCTGCCTGTGTGTACATAAGTATGCCTGTATGTGAGTGCATCCCTGCCTGTGTGTGCATGTGTATACCTGTATGTGAGTGGATCCCTGCCTGTGTGTGCATGTGTATGCCTGTATGCAAGTGCATCCCTGCCTGTGTGTGCATGTGTACGCCTGTATGTGAGTGCATCCCTGCCTGTGTGTGCATGTGTATGCCTGTATGTGAGTGCATTCCTACCTGTGTGTGCATGTGTATGCCTGTATGTGAGTGCATCCCTGCCTGTGTGTGCATGTGTATGCCTGTGAGTTCATCCCTGCCTGTGTGTACATAAGTATGCCTGTATGTGAGTGCATCCCTGCCTGTGTGTGCATGTGTATACCTGTATGTGAGTGGATCCCTGCCTGTGTGTGCATGTGTATACCTGTATGTGAGTGGATCCCTGCCTGTGTGTGCATGTGTATGCCTGTATGTGAGTGCATCCCTGCCTGTGTGTGCATGTGTATGCAGGGCCGGTGCTATGCTATTTTGCGCCCTAGGCAAAACCAACTACTTGCCCCCCCCCCCCCCCCCCCCACCAAAAAAAACTCCCCTGCATATGAAAAGACCCATTATACAAACAGAAGCATTCTGAAGTCTGTATACATCAGTATACATCTAAAACTTTGGGGCTTGGTTAGGAGTCTGAAAATCAGCACACTGTTATTTAAAAATAAGCAAAACTATACATTTTTACAAAAACACACCAAGATGGGCAATATAAATGGATCATCTACAAAACATTTATGCAAAGAGAAATCTAGTGTATAATGTCCTTTAACATAATGATTAATCATGTGGAGTAAATAAATGTTTGTATACATGGTTTTGTTCAGGCTTGTATTGGACAATAACAATCTATATACTGTACATAAAAAGGCAAATATATAGAGAGGGATCTATACATAACCTTATATATAAGCCACCATTGCCTGCCTAATTACACAATTTCATACAGTCACCCTAATTACACATTGTCATACAGAGGGGGGAGAGAGAGACAGAGAAGGGGGGAGAGAGAGGGGGGAGAGAGAGACAGATAGGGGAGAGAGAGAGAGACAGAGAGGGGGAGAGAGAGGGGGGAGAGAGAGAGGGGGAGAGAGAGAGACAGATAGGGGGGAGAGAGAGAGACAGATAGGGGGAAGATAGAAAGGAGAGGGGAGAGAGAGAGAGAGAGAGAGACAGAGGGGTAAGAGATAGAGGGGAGAGAGAGACAGAGGGGGGAGAAAGAGAGAGAGACAGGGGGAGAGAGACAGAGAGCGGGGTAGACAGAGAGGGGGGAGAGAGAGAGAAGGAGAGGGGGGAAAGAGACAGATGGGGAGAAAGAAGGGGGGAAGAGAGAAAGGGGGGAGAGAGAGAGAGGGGAGAGAGAGACAGAGAATCTGGGTGGGAGGAAGCAAGTGATGAGTGTCAGAAATTGCAGAGCGGGAGATTGCAGCGTCACCACGTTAGGCCCACCCCAGCCCTGTTAAGTATTCATCCCACCCCCTGACCCCGGCCGGATCAATCACTCACCAGTCATTAGCAGCAGCCAGCCAGCCAGCACCTGTCAGTCTCTACAACATACAATGACCGTAAGACTTAAGTTGATGCTCAGTCTCACGGTCGCTGTATGCAAGACAGGACTCTGACATAGTTGTAGCAGGCTGCAAGTTGGGGGACCGAGTCGTGGCCGGCTGCGCCCTAGACGACAGTGCGCCCTAGGCAGCTGCCCAGCTTGTCTAGTGGGTGCCCCGGCCCTGTGTGTATGCCTGTATGCGAGTGCATCCCTGCCTGTGTGTGCATGTGTATACCTGTATGTGAGTGCATCCCTGCCTGCGTGTGTATGTGTATACCTGTAAATGAGTGCATCCCTGCATTTGTGTATATGAGTATGCCTGTATGTGAGTGCATCCCTGCCTGTGTGTGCATGTGTATGCCTGTATGTGAGTGCATCCCTGCCTGTGTGTGCATGTGTATGCCTGTGTGTGAGTGCATCCCTGCCTGTGTGTGCATGTGTATGCCTGTATGTGAGTGCATCCCTGCCTGTGTGTGCATGTGTACGCCTGTATGTGAGTGCATCCCTGCCTGTGTGTGCATGTGTATGCCTGTATGTGAGTGCATCCCTGCTTGTGTGTGCATGAGTATGCCTGTATGTGAGTGCATCCCTGCCTGTTTGTGCATGTGTTTGCGTATCCCTCTCTTTGACTATGAATGATTGTTTCGTGATTCACTGTTTACATGGGAGAAGCATTGTTAAAGTGTAGATAGAATGCCTTTGTGCCGGATGCGTGCATTAGATGCAAAGTAGAGAGCAGATAAGACTGCCCTATATGTCACTGCACTACAGAGAGGAAGAGAGAAACATAACAGTAAGAGATATAACTTTTATTTTTACAAACATGCTTTAATTTTCAACAAGCTAATTAGAGTAGTACTGGTAATGATAGCATATAGATAGTTTTGGTAGTTTTTTAGAACAGTATATTTGCTATTATTTTAGGTTTATTATTTATTGAATAATACAAAAATAATTGAGGGTTCACAAAAATAATAAAAACTACAAATGGGCCCTCAGTACTCGTAAAGGGACAGTGAACACCTTGAGATTTTAATTTAAAATGTATAGTTATATGTAGAAAAGCAACTTTACAATATACTTTCATTATCTATTCTGCCCCTTTTTAAGTAATTGAAAGGGACATTATACACTAGATTTTCTTTGCATAAATGTTTTGTAGATGATCCATTTATATAGCCCATACAGTTTTGTTTTTTTTAATGTACAGTTTTGCTTATTTTTAAATAACATTCCCCTAGTTTACGAGTTTTGAGCGCTACAGGGGAAGTAAAGAACGCAACAAAAGTTGCGTTATTTAACCCCCTATAGCGCTGCCATTACAAGTTTAAAAAACCTGGCTTGCGCAGGCGACATGGAAATTTGAGCTCCATACCGCATTTAAAACAAGCAGTGTTTTGACGTGCTCGTGCACGCTTTCCCCATAGACATCAATGGGGAGAGCCGGCAAAAAAAAGTCTAACACCTGGGATTGCGAAAACAAAAACTTCCGTAACGCAGCCCCATTGATGTCTATGGGGAAAAAGAAAATACAGTTTAAACCTAACCCTAACATAAACCCTGAGTCTAAACACCCCCAATCTGCCGCCCCTGACATTGCCGACGCCTGCCTACAGGTATTAACCCCAAATCTGCCGCTCCAGATATCGCCGCCACCTAAATAATATTATTAACCCCTAATGTGCCGCTCCCGGTATCGCCGCCACTATACTAAAGTTATTAACCGCTATTTCGCCACACCCCAACATCGCCACAACTATATTAAAGTTATTAACCCCTATTCCGCCACTCACCAACATCTCCGTAACTAAATAAAGTTATTAACCCCTAAACCTATGGCCTCCCACATCACTAACACTAAATAAACCTATTAACCCCTAAACCGCCAGCCCCCCACATCGCAACAACCTAAATTAAACTATATTAACCCCTAAACCTAACCCTAACGTAACCCTGATCCTAACCCTAACACCCCCTAACTTTAACATAATGAAATTAGATCTAAATTATATTTACAATTATTAACTAACTAATACCTATTTAAAACTAAATACTTACCTGTGAAATAAAACCTAAGGTAGCTGCAATATAACTAATAGTTATATTGTAGCTAGATTAGGTTTTCTTTTTATTTCACAGGTAGCTTTGTATTTATTTTAACTAGGTAGACTAGTTAGTAAATAGTTTTTAACTATTTACTAACTACCTAGCTAAAATAAATACAAACTTACCTGTGAAATAAAACCTAACCTGCCTTACACTAAAACCTAACATTAGGGGTTAATAGTTTAGTTTAGTATATTTTGTTGTGGGGGGCTTGTGGTTTAAGGGTTAATAGGTTTATTATAGTGGCAGCGGTGTAGGGCTTAATAACTTTAGTATAGTGGGGGCAATGTGGGCAGACGGCAGATTAGCAGTTAATAATATTTAAACAGTGTTTGCGATGCGGTTTAGGGGTTAATAACTTTAGTATAGTGGTGAGGATGTCAGGGAGCAGTAAAATAGGGATTAATATTTTTTTAAAGTGGCGGCAATATCGGGAGCGGCAGATTAGGGGTTAAGAAATTTAATATAGTCTTTGCAAAGCGGGAGGGCCTTGGTTTAGGGATTAATAGGTAGTTTATGGGTCTTAGTGTACTTTTTAAGACATTAGTTATGAGTTTTATGTTACAGCTTTGTAGCGTAAAACTCATAACTACTGACTTTAGATGGCTTTACAGATCTTGTTGTTTTAGGCTGTCGCTCTCGCTTTTAGGCAGAACGCAAAACTCGTAATACCAGCACTATGGGAATCCCATTAAAAAACGTCATTTTTACGAGTGCGGTACTGACGCTGCGTTACATGCTAAAAGGCTTACGGTACACCTATGCCGACAAGACTTGTAATGGCTGCGTTAGGGAAAAATGGGCCACAGCGCTGCTATTTGACTCATAACACACAACTCGTAATCTAGGTAATTGTGCTGATTTTCAGACTCCTAACCAAGCCCCAACATTTTAGGAGTATACTGATCTATACCTACTTCAGCTTGCTCCTGTTTGTGTAGATGGTCTTTTTATAGGCAGAGAAAGGGGGAGGTAGCAGTGTCTGCTTTCACTGGGTGTCCCAGTCGACCTTATCAAAAGTGCTAAACTGGGAGCTTCTAAGTAAGTTTTAAAAGGTTTTATACTGGATTTTTAGATCAGCATCTGTGCATAGTATTCTTTATATTACATGCAGTTATATGAAAATTGGTGTATACTGTCCCTTTAACTCTGAAGATTGTAGATATTTTTTACATATAGAGGTGGAAATGCACCCTGCTGACTTCTCAGGACTAACAGCTATATACTTGTCCCTAATAGGGTTTAGCTGATAACAAATTAAAAGAATTATAGTCAGCAGACATAGGATTCATAACATTACGACTACAGGTTCTCACAAGAGAACCTACAGTCCACATTTATGAAGCAGAGGTCATCAGACCGTGGCCTCCCTAAGCTCTTCGCCACCTCTTAGGTGGTGAATTTCAATTTCCCCAGTCTCGTCCAACCGGGGAGATTGACAGCTCCTGCCCTCAAGTGATTAGCTGTGCACGGGCAAGGGGGGGGGCGTTGCACAAGAGCGCAAAATTGCATTCTTGTGCAATGATGAATTCCAGCAGCGGAATACAGCCCACCAGAAGCGAGCTGCGGCGGACAGGGGAACATATGTACGCCCCTGTCCACTGTAGCTTGATAAATCAACCCCTAAAGCCCAGGTTGGTTCCTCCAAATAAGGCAAATGGGGAGGGTGGAGTTTGGCTATTGACAAAGGATGTTATTTTGTTTTAAAAACGTTTAGACTTGGCTGATATGTTAGCACCACAACAGAAATGTCTCATAATTACAATGTGTTTACTAAACTTTACTGACCTTTTAATACCTTGAAATCATTGTACCTAGTATTGATATTGATCAACACTGTCAAACAATATGAAATGGTTTATTCATTGCTTTTAAACATTCAGATGTTACACTGAAAATATCAAATAATTGACATTTAAATGTTTTATTAAATATTTGAAATATACGGGATATTTAAAAGCAAGAAAAGTAAGGTATTATTTCATTTCCTTGTCCTCAAAGTCACAGCAAAGAGAGAAGAAAGTAGAATGTGTCCAGACCAGGGAAAGCAGGGTTTGGTAAGGGTAGCACAAATTGAAAATGAGGCCTTGCCACTCCTGTGCTTTATTCAATAATTTATGATCACTAGTTGTCTAGCAGAAATAACCCCTATCTGTCCCTGGGCTCCAGTTGTGCAAATGAACTGATGCAAATGGGAGCTAAATTTGTTTGAGGTGGGAATTTCAGGGGTCAGCAGATTACTCTGTGTCTAGGATAGCCCAAAAACTACAGTACTGATCATAATTTTAAAGAAAAAATATGAAATCACTAAGGCCTAGATTTAGAGTTCGGCGGTAGCCGTCAAAACCAGCGTTAGAGGCTCCTAACGCTGGTTTTGGGCGCCCGCTGGTATTTGGAGTCAGTGATTAAAGGGTCTAACGCTCACTTTGCAGCCGCGACTTTTCCATACCGCAGATCCCCCTACGCCATTTGCGTAGCCTATCTTTTCAATGGGATCTTTCTAACGCCGGTATTTAGAGTCGTTTCTGCAGTGAGCGTTAGAGCTCTAACGACAAGATTCCAGCCGCCTGAAAATAGCAGGAGTTAAGAGCTTTCTGGCTAACGCCGGTTTATAAAGCTCTTAACTACTGTACCCTAAAGTACACTAACACCCATAAACTACCTATGTACCCCTAAACCGAGCTCCCCCCACATCGCCGCCACTCGATTAAAAATTTTAACCCCTAATCTGCCGACCGCCACCTACGTTATATTTATGTACCCCTAATCTGCTGCCCCTAACACCGCCGACCCCTGTATTACATTTATTAACCCCTAATCTGCCGCCCCCGCTATCGCTGACCCCTGCATTACACTTTTAACCCCTAATCTTCCGCTCCGTAAACCGCCGCAACCTACGTTATCCCTATGTACCCCTAATCTGCTGCCCTAACATCGCCGACCCCTATGTTATATTTATTAACCCCTAATCTGCCCCCCACAACGTCGCCGACACCTACCTACACTTATTAACCCCTAATCTGCCGAGCGGACCTGAGCGCTACTATAATAAAGTTATTAACCCCTAATCCGCCTCACTAACCCTATCATAAATGGTATTAACCCCTAATCTGCCCTCCCTAACATCGCCGACACCTACCTTCAATTATTAACCCCTAATCTTCCGATCGGAGCTCACCGCTATTCTAATAAATGTATTAACCCCTAAAGCTAAGTCTAACCCTAACACTAACACCCCCCTAACTTAAATATAATTTACATATAACGAAATAAATTAACTCTTATTAAATAAATTAATCCTATTTAAAGCTAAATACTTACCTGTAAAATAAATCCTAATATAGCTACAATATAAATTATAATTATATTATAGCTATTTTAGGATTAATATTTATTTTACAGGCAACTTGGTATTTATTTTAACTAGGTACAATAGCTATTAAATAGTTAAGAACTATTTAATAGTTACCTAGTTAAAATAATAACAAATTTACCTGTAAAATAAATCCTAACCTAAGATATAATTAAACCTAACACTACCCTATCAATAAAATAATTAAATAAACTACCTACAATTACCTACAATTAACCTAACACTACACTATCAATAAATTAAATAAACACAATTGCTACAAATAAATACAATTAAATAAACTAGCTAAAGTACAAAAAATAAAAAAGAACTAAGTTACAGAAAATAAAAAAATATTTACAAACATAAGAAAAATATTACAACAATGTTAAACTAATTACACCTACTCTAAGCCCCCTAATAAAATAACAAAGCCCCCCAAAATAAAAAATTCCCTACCCTATTCTAAATTAAAAAAGTTACAAGCTCTTTTACCTTACCAGCCCTGAACAGGGCCCTTTGCGGGGCATGCCCCAAGAATTTCAGCTCTTTTGCCTGTAAAAAAAAACATACAATACCCCCCCCCCAACATTACAACCCACCACCCACATACCCCTAATCTAACCCAAACCCCCCTTAAATAAACCTAACACTAAGCCCCTGAAGATCTTCCTACCTTGTCTTCACCATCCAGGTATCACCGATCGGTCCTGGCTCCGATATCTTCATCCAACCCAAGCGGGGGCTAGACATCCACTGAAGAAGTCCAGAAGAGGGTCCAAAGTCTTCCTCCTATCCGGCAAGAAGAGGACATCCGGACCGGCAAACATCTTCTCCAAGCGGCATCTTCGATCTTCTTGCATCCGGTGCGGAGCGGGTCCATCTTGAAGCAGGCGACGCGGATCCATCCTCTTCTTCCGTTGTCTCCCGACGAATGACGGTTCCTTTAAGGGACGTCATCCAAGATGGCGTCCCTTGAATTCCGATTGGCTGATAGGATTCTATCAGCCAATCGGAATTAAGGTAGGAAAATTCTGATTGGCTGATGGAATCAGCCAATCAGAATCAAGTTCAATCCTATTGGCTGATCCAATCAGCCAATCAGATTGAGCTCGCATTCTATTGGCTGTTCCGATCAGCCAATAGAATGCGAGCTCAATCTGATTGGCTGATTGGATCAGCCAATCGGATTGAACTTGATTCTGATTGGCTGATTCCATCAGCCAATCAGAAAATTCCTACCTTAATTCCGATTGGCTGATAGAATCCTATCAGCCAATCGGAATTCGAGGGACGCCATCTTGGATGACGTCATTTAAAGGAACCGTCATTCGTCGTTCAGTCGTCGGTCCGGATGGATGTTCCGCGCTGGGGGTCTTCAGGATCCTGCCGCTTCGCTCCGGATGGAAGAAGATCGAAGATGCCGCTTGGAGAAGATGTTTGCCGGTCCGGATGTCCTCTTCTTGCCGGATAGGAGGAAGACTTTGGACCCTCTTCTGGACTTCTTCAGTGGATGTCTAGCCCCCGCTTGGGTTGGATGAAGATATCGGAGCCAGGACCGATCGGTGATACCTGGATGGTGAAGACAAGGTAGGAAGATCTTCAGGGGCTTAGTGTTAGGTTTATTTAAGGGGGGTTTGGGTTAGATTAGGGGTATGTGGGTGGTGGGTTGTAATGTTGGGGGGGGGGGTATTGTATGTTTTTTTTTACAGGCAAAAGAGCTGAACTTCTTGGGGCATGCCCCGCAAAGGGCCCTGTTCAGGGCTGGTAAGGTAAAAGAGCTTGTAACTTTTTTAATTTAGAATAGGGTAGGGAATTTTTTTATTTTGGGGGGCTTTGTTATTTTATTAGGGGGCTTAGAGTAGGTGTAATTAGTTTAACATTGTTGTAATATTTTTCTTATGTTTGTAAATATTTTTTTATTTTCTGTAACTTAGTTCTTTTTTATTTTTTGTACTTTAGCTAGTTTATTTAATTGTATTTATTTGTAGCAATTGTGTTTATTGAATTTATTGATAGTGTAGTGTTAGGTTAATTGTAGGTAATTGTAGGTAGTTTATTTAATTATTTTATTGATAGGGTAGTGTTAGGTTTAATTATATCTTAGGTTAGGATTTATTTTACAGGTAAATTTGTAATTATTTTAACTAGGTAACTATTAAATAGTTCTTAACTATTTAATAGCTATTGTACCTAGTTAAAATAAATACCAAGTTGCCTGTAAAATAAATATTAATCCTAAAATAGCTATAATATAATTATAATTTATATTGTAGCTATATTAGGATTTATTTTACAGGTAAGTATTTAGCTTTAAATAGGATTAATTTATTTAATAAGAGTTAATTTATTTCGTTATATGTAAATTATATTTAAGTTAGGGGGGTGTTAGTGTTAGGGTTAGACTTAGCTTTAGGGGTTAATACATTTATTAGAATAGCGGTGAGCTCCGATCGGAAGATTAGGGGTTAATAATTGAAGGTAGGTGTCGGCGATGTTAGGGAGGGCAGATTAGGGGTTAATACCATTTATGATAGGGTTAGTGAGGCGGATTAGGGGTTAATAACTTTATTATAGTAGCGCTCAGGTCCGCTCGGCAGATTAGGGGTTAATAAGTGTAGGTAGGTGTCGGCGACGTTGTGGGGGGCAGATTAGGGGTTAATAAATATAACATAGGGGTCGGCGATGTTAGGGCAGCAGATTTGGGGTACATAGGGATAACGTAGGTTGCGGCGGTTTACGGAGCGGAAGATTAGGGGTTAAAAGTGTAATGCAGGGGTCAGCGATAGCGGGGGCGGCAGATTAGGGGTTAATAAGTGTAAGGTTAGGGGTGTTTAGACTCGGGGTACATGTTAGAGTGTTAGGTGCAGACGTAGGAAGTGTTTTCCCATAGGAAACAATGGGGCTGCGTTAGGAGCTGAACGCTGCTTTTTTGCAGGTGTTAGGTTTTTTTTCAGCTCAAACAGTCCCATTGTTTCCTATGGGGGAATCGTGCACGAGCATGTTTTTGATGCCGGCCGCGTCCGTAAGCAACTCTGGTATCGAGAGTTGCATTTGCGGTAAAAATGCCCTACGCTCCTTTTTTGGAGCCTAACGCAGCATTTGTTTTAACTCTCGATACCAGAGTTAAATTTATGGTGCGGCCAGAAAAAAGCCTGCGGAGCGTTAACAGCCCTTTTACCGCCGAACTCCAAATCTAGGCCTAAATTTGCATAAACTACCAAGTATCATTTTAAAATCATTCATGAAATATTTTAAAGTAATTATGTTTTTATATTGGGTATAAGATAATTGTAATTCTGTATCATGTTGCTATTTTTATTGTTAAATATGTATCAACATTCATCGCATTGTTGACTAAGATAATCATTAAAGGCAGAAATAAACGTTTATGATGCAGACAGGGTGTGCAAATTTAAACAAATTTGTAATTTACTTCTATTATCAAATTTGATGTATTCTCTTGGTGTCCTTTGTTGCAGAGTAAATCTAGATAGGCAGATAGGAGCTTAGGAGCATGCACGTGTCTTGAGCACACTATGGCAGCAGTGTTTGCAACTATGCATAATATTGCTATAAACATTGTTGCAAACACTGCTGCAGAAAAGCTAAAGACACATGCTCAGCTATGATTACTCTTTTACAAAGAATACCAAAAGAACTAAGCAAAATATATATATAAAAAAAAGTAAATGGGAAAGTAGTATAAAATGTCATGCTCTAGTCAGTCGATTAAAGTTTAATTTTGACTTTACTGTCCCTTTAATCAACTATCAAGTAAAATAAAATGTCATTGTTTTACCTAGACTACTCTCGTATGGAAGACTTACCTCTCGTATGGAAGACTTACCTCTCGTATGGAAGACTTACCTCTCGTATGGAAGACTTACCTCCTATGGATGATATAATCCACCTGACGAGGTGACTTCAACAAGAGAAAAGAGGTGCGACGACGACAAGGATCCCGCTTATAGCTATACATTTGAGGGCAAGAACACAATATTTATTAAAAAATCTACAGCAGTGCTAAATAACTGTTCTATTTGTTCTTATACTAGTACAGTGTGTTACGCTCAGTCAATAGAGATAGGGAAGTCTGTCTTAAAAAGAACAGAAAACACCTTGTGATTAAAAAATTCTCTGCAGTCTTGCTATCAACTACCATACTGTGTGAGTTTGAAAATGTTTGGAATGCATTATCACCTTGTCTGCTACAGTTCTTTTTCAATAGCCACTCAACACTTCCTCTATTTCGAAGAGCTAATCAGGACTTGTTACTGCCGCAGACTCAGCTAGCCAGAGTCATTGGGCCCCATTTGTGAAGCTGCCAACGTTTTAGGCTCGCTTGAAATGCTAGTTAAGTGCAGTAGCTGTGGTCGTAAAGGTCTTATTTCAGGGATGGATTAATCAGCTGACCCTTGTTGTTTTAAGCAGCTTGTTATACTTATAATCTCTGGTCTCCACTGTCTATAAAAAATAGGTGAGTCAGGGCAAATTAATACATTGCCCAAAACTTTGATGTCATACAATATCTATACTATATACTAAACTATACTATACTGTACAATATTACTATACTGTACTAACTATACTGTACTGTACTTTATTACTATACTATACTAACTATACTGTACAATATTAATATACTATACTGTACTGAACTGATTAGAGAATCACAGAGTGCATATACGTAAATAGCCTGTAATTATCATTAATAAGAAAATAGTAGCATTATATTACAAAAAATAATAATGAAAAAGAAGACCTTTAATTAATTAAATATTTGCACAAAAATAAGAAACTTCCATTGATGTCCTTCTAAGAATCGTACAAAATCTCAATATAGTTATTAAAAATAGATACTTAAAGGGACATTCTACATGAATTTTTTTATTATTTAAAAAGATAGATAATCTGTTTATTACCCATTCCCCAGTTTTTCATAACCAACAAAGTTATAATAAAATGCTTTTTACCTCTATGATTACTTTGTTCTTAAGCCTCTGCAGACTGCCCCCTTATCTCAGTGCTTTTGACAGACATGTATTTTAGCCAATTAGTGCTGACTCCTAAATAACTCCATGGTAGTGAGCACAAGGTTAGCTATATGATATTTAGAAATCAGTTTGAGCCTACCTAGATTTAGTTTTCAACAAAGAATACCAAGTTGACAAAGCAAATTTGATTATAAAAGTAAATTTGAAAGTTGTTTAAAATTACATACCCTATCTTATTCATGAAAGTTTAATTTTGACTAGACTGTCCCTTTAATGCACTACAGTGTGAGCAACTATAAACAAAACAGTCTGTACATTTCTAATTTGTTAGCACATACCTGTGTTTGCTTCAGTTGACCATTATAATCATGTGGATCCATCTTGTAATACAGGTATCGGGTCTTAGTGGAATGTATCAGTATTGAAAGGAGCACTAGTGATTTGTATAATTAGATTTGATTATTAATTTCTCAAGGTTTCCATTTTTTTTCTTCAGAAAATGGAAAGACCTGTGCTTTTCTCTAAAGAACATTAAATACAAATCATTATTGAACAGAAAATTGTCAATACCTAACAAGGAAACAACATTGCACTATACCAGGCTTAATAATGTTGTCTGTTTTTATTTTAAATTAACAGTTTTAGCCATTAAAATGATGGATGTCTGACTACCATGTAAATACATGTAATATGAAGTTTGAAAAATCATTGTTGCTAATTATCAGCATCAGTTATATACTATATGTTAATTAATATGAGCATTGTACATATTCATTTGTAATTAGTCCATAGTGGCCTCAATTGGGACATTTAAAATATATAAATAAGTGGTGCGCTAACGCTAGCATAAGATATAAGAATATCACGGGCGCATTATTTGTACACATATTACAAGTTAAAGGACCACTCAATGTTGTAGAATTGCATGATCAATAAGTACATAATAAAAAGACAATGATTTAAAACCTACTCTGAATTTCAAATTAGCAGTAGATTTTTTACTGACAAATGTATTTTTTTCAACAATTTCCAGGCCCCCTGTATCATGTGACAGACTTCAGCCAATCACAGAATAGTACATGTATACCCTGTGAGCTTGTGCACATGCTTAGTAGTATCTTCTTCCCCCGAAAGTGTGTATATAACAAGATTGTGCAAAATTTGATAATGGAAGTCGATTGGAAAGTGTCTTAAAACTGCATGTTATATCTGAATCATAAAAGTTTATTTTGACTTGAGTGTCCCTTTACGTACAGGTGTGCTTATCCTGATGTCAGGCAAAGAGTCGACCAAAGAGAGGCTTTGGCTGCTGGCCGTAAAACGTATAGCATAATATTCAGAGAAGATGCCAGCTCTGCAGACAGTATAGCCTGGCAAACATGGGAGGGAACTTGTTTTGCTGCACGGGCCTTAGCATAAGTGGAGTGTCCTGAGAGAAATAGAAGAACATTCTGCCATCTACTGAATTATACATTTACATTTATCTTGTTATTAAGTATTTGTGCTATCAAAGGACTTGCTGTTGTTTGGTTTAATGTTAATGGATGGATGTTTTTGATTGGTATATGTGGAAAGTTCTAGTTCTAATTAAGGTCAGTCTGTGCTCTTTATTTCAGCTCTGATGAAGTGACATATAGGCAAGAAACGCGTCAGCTGTTAGTGATGTGTGGTACGCTGTGTCTAACTCTTAAACGGCCATAATAAAGCTTGGACTTTTTAACCATAAACTTGGTCCACTTTTACCACTTTCTTTTGCTCTTATTTAACTATTTTTTTATAAGTAACATCACGGTGACACATTTATTTAAGCTTTTTTTTTAATTAGATGTCATGGGCATTGATATATAAACAGTTTTCTTATTTAAATAAAAAAGGCAAACTCTACCCGGCTCCATCAAGCTGTCTCCAACCTTGTATAGCTTCAGATGCTCTTTAAAAACCAAATCTCTTTAAAAACCAAATCTCCTCTGTTCATCCTACCCAAAATAAATCTTGAAGCTTTGACTGTCTGCTGTAACTACATTCCATGTAACAAGCTACCCAAACCTTATTTCTCTGCACCCTCAACCTGTAGACTGTATGCTCTTTGGAGCAGGGTCATGTTCCTTTAGTAGATTTGTTTAGTATGTTATGTTTTGTATCTTATCACAAATTCTTGTCATTGTATACCCCTATCTGTACCCAGTGATACAGAATTTTGCATCGATATACAAATAAATGATAATATTATTAGGGGACAAAATTAAAGATCCTCATTAAAGGGACATGTTACCCAAATGCTGAATTTCTTGAAAGGCCTTTAAAAGAAAGATTAAACGGATATGAAACCCAATTTTTTTCTTTCATTTTTCTTTATTTCATGGTACAATAGAGCATGCAATTTTGGAATGTAGGTTTAGGTGCCGGACCATTTTTGGTTCAGAACCCTGGTTAGCACTTGCTGATTGGTGGCTGAATAAATTCATGTCGGGTTAGCACACTTGGGAATATGCGATCGTGATTAGGGTATGGTGTAGGGTGTTTTTTATTTGTTGCTCTATTGACTTCTATGGGTGAATAAGTTATCGCGCCCATGATATTGAAAGTTCAGCTTTTTACGTGTCTGGTTAGCACGCAAGCCAAAAACGTTTACTTTCAACTCACAATACGAGCGCAACCTGACACGCAAAAAGCTTACTTCTAGCAGAGTTAACCTTAACATAGCCCTATAGCTAAGGGGCTATAGCTGAGCAATTGCATAGGAAGAAGTTAAGAAAACGTGAATCTGGTAAAAAGAACTGAATACCCCAGTAAGTGTTTGCCAATAGAATGGCATCTTCATTCCCTGTTTTCATCATTATAAGTCTGTCACTGAATTAAAACAGCAGTATGTTTTGCAATTGTATTTTAATGCAATTACACAATACTTAATTATACAGTGCTGAATAGAATTAATTACTATTATTATAAAAGGCATGTATGCATTCTGCTTCTTGTTCATTTTAATGCTTTATCTTTTGTATTCTTCTTTCATTCAATTATTCATCAAGCTTCATTTTACGTAATGTGTAACATGAAGGAATAGTTTTTACCTTAATCATCATATTCATTTCTTGGACAGCAGGAACACGTCAGTGACATTTCACAATAATCAGCAAACTCTCTTAGTCAACATAAAATTAAACCATTAAATGACCACAAATCTCTGATTAGATCATTTACATAGAGTTGGAGAGATAATTCTGTCTGTGTTTAAGACCATCAGAATCATATGTTAAAAAACATGAGCCAAGTTTACTATCTATTAATGTTTAGTTGCAACATTAGTTATGTGCATTTGTTTTTGGACAAAAGCTAAAATGAACACATTTTCATTATTTTTTTGCATTTAGAAAAATTATAAACAGCCCCTTAGACAAAACAAGTGTGAACACATGCAATATGAAAAAAAATATTTCATTCATTCATGTGGTTACATTTTTTTAGTCTAAAGGTGTGAAAGGCTTTAAGGGAAAGTAAACACCTTGTAATTATATTTCTGTTGTGTTGCTATAGAATAAAAAACATTAAGATCCTTTTTGCTGCAATTATTTATCAATAGCCAAACTCCCCTCACCATTTAGCTTTTTGGTGGAGCCAATCTTGGCTTTAGTTGGCAGACAACAAGGCTAAACACAGCTATAATGTTACTATAAATTGCATTGTTTAGCAGTTCTCATAAAGCAAATTAAAGAAAGATATATAAAAGAGTTAGCCTTGAAAAGTAAGCAGGGTGCAGTTTAAGTTCTGGAAATTAGAAATTACTCAATTTTCAGAACAAATTACATAAAAGGGGCAAAATAAGTAATGAACATATATTGCAAAGTTGTTTCATTACACGTAATTAAACATTTTAGATATAAATCTCAAGGTGTTTATGGTCCATTCAAATGTACACTTTTTAATAATGATCCAGCAATGTCCTTGTCAGTTGATTTATCAACCAATAAGTATGTATTACTTTTTTCTTTGCCAGTCCTGACCTACTTAAATTATTTATATTTATACAAATAGACCATCTTCTTTTTGTGTTGCTGCTGGCTTGTGACAGTAGCACTAGCTACTGCTTAAACCTGTTGTACTGATATTGTTTCCCAAAGGAAATAGTGGGTTTACTGATTTTCATTGTTCAGACCAACCAGAACAACTGAACAAGCAGTGTATTTAAACCATAAGCCCCACCCCCGGTGCAAATTGCACCCAAACTTGTCACCATACTAACCAATTGAAATGTTATCACCCTAACACCATTCTGTACAAAATCCAAAACATGTTCTCTTAGTCAACACAAAATGCTTAAATATTAGAGTTGCTGGATATATGAAACCAGCTTTGTCATAAGCTAATACAAGGACAAGTGTTAAACATAACACACATAAAAGTTATATTTGTGTGGGGTGAGTAAATAAACTAAGTCCAATGCAGGATAATTATCAGTGTGTAATGGGTAATCATAAACCCATTATATGCATGACTGTCCATGTCTGTGTGCCAATATGTGGGCAGTAAAAGAAAAATGTAAGAAAATCACTAAAGCACAGATATAACAAATAGATTGGTGCAGGAGGAATAAAGACCTAAGGGAATAGCCAACATGTTAACATAGGTGGGGCATTAATGTGGCAGGGTAAGGTCTATAAGACACAAAAATAAAATTGCTGCTATATTGGCTCAGTATGGACACCATAATACTTGGAAATGTGCAGGCTAAGTTGCCTTGTCGTAATATTATTACCAGACAGGGGAAGGGTCAGATGTCAGTTAGGGCCACGCAGGGGGGACCTGCCACAAGAAAATGTGTGATATAGTGGTACAGGGTGCCACTATTGGAGCACGTCCTGTGAGGAGGCATGGTTATAATGTCATCCAAATTAAGTGGAATTTATAACACCAGGAAAGGAAAATCCTACTCTGGTTATAAACCTTTACTTGTCAAATCTACCCTACCTAGTAAATAAAAACTAATCCTCACCATAGATGGAAAGCAGTTTATACAACTCCGGGGGAAAAGCTAATCCCGGTACGGTTATAGACCGTTACTTGTCAAATCTACCCCACATATTAAATAAAAGGCTAGTTCTCACCATAGTTAGATAGTGTGAAGAGACCAAATTGGCATAAAATAAATAAACTATGAATGGACAAATCCTTGTAAAATTATATAAATCATGAAGTTTAAACTTTATAAACACTTAAAGCAATTTGGGTCAAATAACCATCACTTTCATAAATATCACTATTATGTTGTCGGTGCTAAAATTATAACAAGTCTTCAGTAGTATTAAAGGACATGAAACTTAATTTTTTTTTTCTTAAAAATTCTGTTTACTTATATTATCAAATTCACTTCATTCTCTTGGTATCCTTTGTTGAAGGAGCATAAATACACTACTGAAAGCTGAGACATCAGGTGAGCCAATTACATGAGACATATATGTGCAGCCAATAATCAGGAGCTAGCTCCCAGTAGTACATTGCTGCTCCTGAGCATACCTAAACATGTTTTTCAATAGGAGAAGAAAGCAAATTAGACAATAGAAGTAAATTGGAAAGTTGTTTAAAATTGTACGTTTTTTTAATCATAAAAGAAAAAACATAATTTATGTAAGAATTTACCTGATAAATTAATTTCTTTCATATTGGCAAGAGTCCATGAGCTAGTGACGTATGGGAAATACATTCCTACCAGGAGGGGCAAAGTTTCCCAAACCTCAAAATGTCTATAAATACACCCCCCGCCACACCCACAATTCAGTTTAACGAATAGCCAAGAAGTGGGATGATAAGAAAGGAGCGAAAGCATCAACAAGGAATTGGAATAATTGTGCTTTATACAAAAAAATCATAACCACCATGGACTCTTGCAAATATGAAAGAAATTAATTTATCAGGTAAATTTTTACATAAATTATGTTTTCTTTCATGTAATTGGCAAGAGTCCATGAGCTAGTGACGTATGGGATAGCAAATACCCAAGATGTGGAACTCCACGCAAGAGTCACTAGAGAGGGAGGGATAAAAATAAAGACAGCCAATTTAGCTGAAAAATGAATCCACAACCCAAAACAAAAGTTTTAATCTTTATAATGAAAAAAACTGAAATTATAAGCAGAAGAATCAAACTAAAACAGCTGCCTGAAGTACTTTTCTACCAAAAACTGCTTCGGAAGAAGAGAAAACATCAAAATGGTAGAATTTAGTAAAAGTATGCAATGAAGACCAAGTTGCTGCTTTGCAAATCTGATCAACAGAAGCTTCATTCTTAAAAGCCCAGGAAGTAGAAACTGACCTAGTAGAATGAGCCATAATCCTCTGAGGTGGGGATTTACCAGACTCCAAATAAGCATGATGAATCAAAAGCTTTAACCAAGATGCCAAAGAAATGGCAGAAGCCTTCTGGCCTTTCCTAGAACCAGAAAAGATAACAAATAGACTAGAAGTCTTTCTGAAATCTTTAGTAGCTTCAACATAATATTTCAAAGCTCTTACCACATCCAAAGAATGTAAAGATCTCTCCAGAGAATTCTTAGGATTAGGACACAACGAAGGGACAATAATTTATCTACTAATGTTGTTAGAATTCACAATTGTAGGTAAAAATTTAAATGAACTCTGCAAAACCGCCTTATCCTGATGAAAAATCAGAAAAGGAGACTCACAAGAAAGAGCAGATAATTCAGAAACTCTTCTAGCAGAAGAGATGGCCAAAAGGAACAATACTTTCCAAGAAAGTAATTTAATGTCCAGAGAATGCATAGGCACAAACGGAGGAGCCTGTAAAACCCTCAAAACCAAATTAAGACTCCAAGGAGGAGAGATTGACTTAATGACAGGCTTGATACGAACCAAAGCCTGTACAAAACAATGAATATCAGGAAGATTAGCAATTTTTCTGTGGAACAGAACAGAAAGAGCAGAGATTTGTCCTTTCAAGGAACTTGCAGACAAACCCTTATCTAAACCATCCTGAAGAAACTGTAAAATTCTAGGAATTCTAAAAGAATGCCAAGAGAATTTATGAGAAGAACACCATGAAATGTAAATCTTCCAAACTCGGTAATAAATCTTTCTAGACACAGATTTGCGAGCCTGCAACATAGTATTAATCACTGAGTCAGAGAAACCTCTATGACTAAGCACTAAGCGTTCAATCTCCATACCTTCAAATTTAATGATTTGAGATCCTGATGGAAAAATGGGCCTTGAGATAGAAGGTCTGGCCTTAACGGAAGTGGCCAAGGTTACTGGATATCCGAACAAGATCCGCATACCAAAATCTGTGTGGCCATGCTGGAGCCACCAGCAGTACAAATGAACGCTCCATTATGATTTTGGAAATCACTCTTGGAAGAACTAGAGGCGGAAAGATATAAGCAGGTTGATAACTCCAAGGAAGTGACAACGCAACCACTGCTTCTGCCAGAGGATCCCTGGACCTGGACAGATACCTGGGAAGTTTCCTGTTGAGATGAGAAGCCATCAGATCTATTTCTGGAAGCCCCCACATCTGAACAATCTGAAAAAACACATCTGGGTGAAGAGACCACTCTCCCGGATGTAAAGTCTGGCGGCTGAGATAATCGGCTTCCCAATTGTCTATACCTGGGATATGGACAGCAGAGATTAGACAGGAGCTGGATTCCACCCATGCAAGTATCCAAGATACTTCTTTCATAGCTTGAGGACTGTGAGTCCCACCTTGATGATTAACATACTCCACGGTTGTGACATTGTTCATCTGAAAACAAATAAACGGTTCTCTCTTCAGAAGAGGCCAAAACTGATTGGTAATCTCGCCTCTTGAGATTTCCAAATCCCCTGCGCTGTCAGAGATCCCCAGACAGCTCCCCAACCTGAAAGACTTGCATCTGTTATGATCACAGTCTAGGTTGGACGAACAAAAGAGGCCCCTTGAACTAAACGATGGTGATCTAACTACCAAGTCAGAGATAGTCGAACATTGGGATTTAAGGATATTAATTATTATATCTTTGTATAATCCCTGCACCATTGGCTCAGCATACAAAGCTGAAGAGGTCTCATGTGAAAACGAGCAAAGGGGATTGCGTCCAATGCTGCAGTCATGAGACCTAAAATCTCCATGCCCATAGCTACTGAAGGGAATGATTGAAACTGAAGGTTCCGACAAGCTGAAACCAATTTCAGATGTCTTTTGTCTGTTAGAGACAAAGTCATGGATACTGAATCTATTTGGAATCGTAAAAAGGTTACCCTTGTCTGAGGAATCAAGGAAATTTTTGGTAAATTGATCCTCCAACCATGTCTTTGAAGAAACAACACTCGTTGATTCGTGTGAGATTCTGCAGAAAGTAAAGACTGAGCAAGTACCAAGATATTGTCCAAATAAGGAAACACAGCAATACCCCGCTCTCTGATTACAGAGAGTAGGGCACCAAGAACCTTTGAAAAGATCATTGGAGCTGTTGCTAGGCCAAAAGGAAGAGCAACAAATTGGTAATGCCTGTCTAGAAAAGAGAATCTCAGAAACTGATAGTGATCTGGATGAATCGGAATATGAACATATGCATCCTGTAAGTCTATTGTGGACATATAATGCCCTTGTTGAACAAAAGGCAGAATAGTCCTTATAGTCACCATCTTGAATGTTGGTATTCTTACATAACGATTCAAAATTTTTAGATCCAGAACTGGTCTGAAAGAATTCTCCTTCTTTGGAACAATGAACAGATTTGAATAAAACCCCAGACCCCGTTCCTGAAAGGGAACTGGCACAATTACCCCAGATAACTCCAGATCTGAAATACACTTCAGGAAAGCCTGAGCCTTTACTGGGTTCACTGGAATGTGTGAGAGAAAGAAACTTCTCACAGGCGGTCTTACTTTGAAACCTATTCTGTACCCTTGAGAAACAATGTTCTGAATCCAATGATTTTGGATTGAATTGTTCCAAACATCCTTGTAAAATCTTAGTCTGCCCCCTACCAGTTGCACTGGAATGAGGGCCGCACCTTCATGCGGACTTGGGGGCTTTGATTTTTTAAATGGCTTGGATTTATTCCAGACTGGAGAAGGCTTCCAATTGGAAACCGTTCCTTTAGGGGAAGGGTCAGGTTTCTGTTCCTTATTCTGACAAAAGGAATGAAAACGGTTAGCAGCCCTAAATTTACCCTTAGATTTTTTATCCTGAGGCTCCCTTCCCCCCGTGATAATTGAAATAATAGAATCCAACTGAGAACCAAATAATGTATTACCTTGGAAAGAAAGAGATAGCAACGTTGATTTAGAAGTCATATCAACATTCCAAGATTTAAGCCATAAAGCTCTTATATACATATATCTGACATCAATTCTAATGATATAAAAAATGGCATCACAAATGAAATTATTAGCATGTTGAATTAGCTTAACAATGTTATACACATTATGATCTGGTACTTGTTGAAGCAGCAGCAACATCAGCCAAGGAAATAGCAGGCTTAAGAAGATGACCTGAACATAAATAAGCCTTCCTTAGATAAGATTCAAGCTTCCTATCTAAAGGATCTTTAAAAGAAGTGCTATCTGCTGTAGGAATAGTAGTACGCTTTGCAAGAGTAGAGATGGCCCCATCAACTTTGGGGATCTTTTCGAAAAACTCCAATCTATCAGTCGGCAAAGGATACAGTTTCTTAAACCTTGAAGAAGGTGTAAATGAAGTACCCAGTCTATTCCATTCCCTAGAAATTACATCTGAAATAGCATCAGGAACTGGAAAAACCTCTGGAATAACTACATGAGGTTTAAAAACCGAATTTAAACGTTTACTGGTTTTAATATCAAGATGACTAGTCTCCTCCATATCTAATGCAATCAACACCTCCTTTAATAATATACTCCATTTTAAATAAGTATGAAGATTTGTCAGTGTCAATATCTGAGGCAGAATCTTCTGAACCAGATAGATCCTCATCAGAGATAGATAAATCAGAATGCTGTCGGTCATTTAAAAGTTCATCGAATTTATGAGTTTTAAAAGACCTTTTACGTTTATTAGAAGGTGGTATAACAGACAGAGCCTTCTGAATAGAATTAGAAACAAATTCTCTCACATTAACAGGAATATCCTGAACATTAGATGTTGAAGGAACAACAACAGGTAATGGATTACTACTAATGGAATTATTGTCTGCATTTGAAAGTTTATCATGACAACTAACACAAACTACAGTCGGAGGAACAGTTACCACAAGTTTACAACAAATGCACCTAGCTTTGGTAGAACCGATATCAGGCAGCAGGATTCCAGTAGTAGATTCTGAAACAGGGTCAGTTTGAGACATCTTGCAATATGTAATAGAAAAAACAACATATAAAGCAAAATGATCAATTTCCTTATATAACAGTTTCAGGAATAGGAAAAAATGCAAACAAAATAAGCCTCTGGAAACCAGAAGCAAAATGAAATAAGGACTTAAATAATGTCAAAAATCTGGCGCCAAGTACGACGCCCACAACTGACAAAATATTTTTTGGCGCCAAGAACGTCTGCAACAAACACGAGCGTCATAGATGACGCAACTACGTGAAAACTCTCGGCACCAACTAAGATGCCAGAAATGACGAAATTAGGCCAACAAGCGTAATTCTCACGCCAAAAAAGTCTTGTGCCAAAAATGACGCAATAAATTATAGCATTTTGCGCTCCCGCAAGCCTAACAGCCCACAATTTAGAAAAGAGAGTCAAATTGAAAAATTTTCCGGTAAGATTTTTTTTTTTTTTTTTTTATATGCATTTCCCAAAATGAAACTGACAGTCTGTAAGAAGGAAATATACTGATTAACCTGAATCTTAGTATAAAACATATTTAGAACTTTACATATAAAGTGCCAAACCATAGCTGAGAGTGTCTTAAATAAAATAAAACATACTTACCAAAAGACACTCATCTACATAAAGTAGATAGCCAAACCAGTACTGAAACGAGAATCAGTAGAGGTAATGGTATATAAGAGTATATCGTCGATCTGAAAAGGGAGGTAGGAGATGAATCTCTATGACCGATAACAGAGAACCTATGAAATAGATCCCCGTTAGGATGACCATTGTATTCAATAGGTGATACTCCCTTCACATCCCTCTGACATTCACTGCACTCTGAGAGGAACCGGGCTTCAGCCTGCTGCGAAGCGCATATCAACGTAGAAATCTAGCACAAACTTACTTCACCACCTCCATAGGAAGCAAAGTTTGTAAAACTGAATTGTGGTTGTGGTGGGGGGTGTATTTATAGGCATTTTGAGGTTTGGGAAACTTTGCCCCTCCTGGTAGGAATGTATATCCCATACGTCACTAGCTCGTGGACTCTTGCCAATTACATGAAAGAAAATGAGGGTTTCATGTTCCTTTAGGTGTGATTATGTTAATGTAGCATCTATTAGTAAATTTTAGTTGCTATATTTAGTTTAGACTAATTATATTTCATCATAGAGAAAAATGATATACACAAACAATATACACAACTATTTCAATCTGATTTTAGAAAAGTATCTCCTTTCAAAAGAGACCAGCAAAGCAATGATGTATGAAATATATTTCAGAATGAATTAACAAGTTTGAAGATTATTTGACTTTGTCTTCCCTTTGTGTTGGAAAAAAATGTAACTGCGCTCAGGTTGACAGACGTCGGATGCGGTAAAAATTTTTGTGACAGAAATCCATTCTAAAGGAGATGCAAGGTTTCTGTGATGGGATTTAGATCTGGTTCACACATGGCCGGATGTCCTCAATATCTTTAACCTATGTGATGAAAATGATAATTGCCGTAGAGAGCTGGAAATATGTTTGTTTCTAGTGCCAGTCACATCAATGTTTAATCTGTTGATGACCGGCAAGTTCTGTGACAAATATACCACGACAGCTTTATATCTCCTGCTATTATAATGACAGAAACAGGCTTCAAAGATGCAGATCAACACATTTATTTAAGCTCACTAAATATAAAGAAACACATACAGGAAACTTTAATATTTGTTTCAGAAAAAATATTTAAAGGAACAGTAAAGTCCAAATTAAACTTTCATGATTCAGATAGGGCATGTGATATATATATATATTTTATATATTTAATTTTTTATTGAGATATTTAGCATATACAATATAAAACTAGTTGAATGACTATTTGCAAATTTAAAGGTACAAACAAGAAAGATACTAGTATAAATGTTACACAATTGAATAGTATCATTACAATACTTGAAAAACTGTTATTTAGTTCTAGGGTAAGCAATTAGTCAACATGAAGGACTCTTAGCAGTTCTATTTGGATAAGAAGAGAACGAAAAGATTATTTGAAATCAGTTACATAGATACATTCTCTTTTAGATTATTATATATCAGCAATAATACTGCAAGTGGGCATAGTAGTGAGATATCTCATTTTGGATAGGGTAAGAATTGAATTGAAACTCCTCCCAATTAAAAGAGGGTCACTCTTGTACCCAACTAAGAGAGATTGACACATTTGGTGGATCTGTTAACGGACCAGTAAATACAGTAAATTAGCATAATCAACAAATGCATGTTAAAAAGACAATGCAATAGCACTAGTCTGAACTTCAAATGAGTAGTAGATTTTTTTCTGACAACTTTCAAAGTTATGTCCATTCCCACTCCCAGTGTCTACTATACTAGCAACAACCTTCCTTAAACCAGCTGTGCCTACTGTATCTATCTGGTACCCCCTCATCATCAACAGTACCTGCATGGTATCTTGTGCCTGCTGAGCGAGAACCCTGTGTTTACTATACCATTGACAGCCTTCCTCAAACCAAATCTCTGCCTACTGTACCTAAAAAACTTTATGAAGACAGGTTATTACGGTCTAAGGTGAAATTTCAAACCTAGGATCAACCCCACCATAGGAAAGTATAACTAGTTAAACCTAATATCTTAAGCTGGTAATCAATGAGGGGATAATGTGACTAAAGAGAGATGTAGTCTTATTGCCCTTTATAAGTTAAATTATCCACTATATAGGAATACCTAATGATCTAAGGGAAACATAAGGACTTGACTAGAGGAAAGAGTACTGTCTGTCTATATATATAAATATAGGCTGTTATATTAAGAGCTAACTTTCATACATATGAACATGTAAGCTACAGCACAAAAATATGGTTATATAGACTGTACACTTACCAATCAGAACATATAAACTACAGTAGTAAGAAATGATTATATAAATTGTTAAACGTGAGCTAGCAAGAAAAATATCTATAAACTGGAGGTGATAATAATTTCAACCGTTAACTTAAGGCTATATGGTCTATATATGCCATAGGTTATATCTCAATCATCCTACTCCAGAAGCAGTAAAATAGCCTGGATATTGTGAAATACAGGACAGTAATAGGAGCTGGAGCAATTTCAATACAATTTGCTGCAGGACAGTGTGGCTTAGTCTGCGTAGAGTTGCATTAGATCACGATTTCGGACCAGTCTGAGTCTGTAAGCTAACATTATTTGTCTTCTCATGTCTGCCCAGAAGTCCAAACCTCCCCCATCCAGCGGGTGTCTGATCGCTAAGGCTCCAAATTCTAGGACTGTTGTTAAGGCTCATCAGGAGGCCGGCCGCACCATCCTGATTTCCACCTGATGAAAGTTCATCTTGCGTGACATAGACAAAGCCATCAAAGAGAGACCTGTTCTCGAGTGGTGCAACACCACACTGCTCCTCCATCTCAGAGGCCCATGACAAGCTGGCTTCCGTGTGATCCGCTATGGGATGGTTTCGTCTGCGATGGCTTGAAGCTCTACACTTCGTGCACTTCCGTCAATCCTTTCCGCCATCTTAGGTGCATAACTCTCTCCTCCCCTAGCGGATCTGATGGTGAGTGTGAGGTCTTGGAAGCAGTTATATACCTGCCGATTCAACTTCAGAAGTAGTGTCTATATCAATATATGGTGGTCTTCCTCCATTATCAGATTAAGTGATCTGGTGTAGACTCAATTTTCAGTGCAGTTATCTCCACTCTAACCCAGGCGGTCGGGGGGGATGCGTTAAGAGCCCTCGTGTCGGTCTTCAGCTGTGCTCCAAGCAGGCTAAATCAGTCCTCTGAAAGTTCAGGTAAGGTGAGTATTTTAAGTCAGGGTCACCCCATAGTAAGGCAATCGTACAAGATGAATCTGAGGTGAATTAGGTTAATATCTCAGATAAAATTAGATGTTTGTTAGGAAATATTCATGGAGCTTCATGAAGTGCAACCTATCATGGCCGCTACGTAGCCACCCCCCCCCCCCCAGGGCATGTGATTTTACAACTTTCCAATTCACTTTTATCATCAAATTTGCTTTGTTCTCCTGGTTTTCTTGTATATAAACATATTAACACAAATATATATATGTATATAAACATATACATATATATTTATAGAGAACACACAGTTCCCTATAGACCACCCCACACCCGCTCCCTTTAAGCCCACAAAACTGCTTCGTGCAGTCATTTTTTTTAGAATTAAAGATGCTGATATTTTTATTTATTTTTAATAGGGATATGCATGTTAAATTTTGTGGGCAATTTGGGGACCTTTTTAAAATTATCCCGAGATCTGACCTCTGGTTAATTTATGGAGCGCTAATTGTTACCGCAAGCTCACAGTAGAAATAACCAGCCACTTGTAATCTTGCCCTAAATCAGAGAATGAAGAAAAAAGTCCAGTTTTATTCAAGTGTTAGTTAAAGGGACACTGAACCCAATTTTTTTCTTTCATGACTTAGATAGAGCATGACATTTTAAGCAACTTTCTATTTTACTCCTATTATCAAATTTTCTTTATTCTCTTGGTATCTTTATTTGAAATGCAAGAATTTAAGTTAAGATGCCGGCCCATTTTTGGTGAACAACCTGGGTTGTCCTTGCTGATTGGTGGATAAATTCATCCACCAATAAAAAAGTGCTGTCCAGAGTGCTGAACTAAGACAAAAGCTTAGATGCCTTCTTTTTCAATTAAAGATGGCAAAAGAACGAAGAAAAAATTATAATAGGAGTAAATTAGAAAGTTGCTTAAAATTGAATGTTCTATCTGAATCACAAAAGAAAAAATTTGGGTTCAGTGTCCCTTTAACACTTCAGATAGCAACTTCATAAAAATAAATGAGCTGCCTTGCCAAGTCTTTTGCAGAATTAAAAAAATAATGAAAACCCCACAGAAAAGTTATTGACAAGAGTAAGCATCTACAGCAGTTCCTATGTAACATATACCTTGCAGGGATGGGAAGCCAGTGAAACAAGGCATTTCCTAGCAGTGTTTTGGATTTCCCAAAGCTAACAGTAAAAATAAAAAAAAATATTAACAGTTGTATGCAAGAAAAACTTGTGATTTAAAGGGATAGTAAAGTCCAAATTAAACTTTCATGATTCAGATAGGACATGTCATTTTAAACAACTATCTAATTTACCTTTATCATCAAATTTGCTTTGTTCTCTTACTATTCAAAGTTGAAAGCTAAACCTAGGTAGGCTCATATGCTAATTTCTAAGGCCTTGAAGGCCGCCTATAACAGTGTTGGTTATGCAAAACTAGGGAATGGTAAATAAAGTGAATATCTATCTTTGTAAACAATAACATTTTTGGTATTTACTATCCCTTTAACCACACTATTAGCACAAAGTTAGATAGACTGGCTCAAATAAAATGTTTATTTATTTTTAAATTTGACAGACTACTGCACATGAAAATATAAATTATTTATTTTTTAAATACATAATTTCCAACTATTTTTAAAAAACATTTAAATTGATGCCAGACATTGATGTCTCAGTATGCTGTATGGAAGTAATTGCAAGATTTGTGTATGAGGTAAAGGATGACAGATCTAATAGTTTTCACAGAGAATGCTCATATATATATATATATATATATATATATATATATATATATATATATATATATATATATATATATATATATATATATATATATATATATATATATATACCTATATAAATTCATAAAGATATATAAATATAGATATATAAAAAAAAAATCATCATATATATATATATAGTTATATATATAAATATATATTTAAAAATAAAAAGAACATTTTCTTCTATGTGAAGAACATTAGAATGTAAAATATGCATAACTACCTTCAGGGTTTATGCAATTGGTCTAATGTGTGTCGGGTTAGCTAGCGAGCAATAAGTGTTATTTTTTTTGGGGGGGTTTTGTTTGCTTGTTTTAACAGCGCACTCCATTAATGTCTATAGGGAGAAGAAGTTAACACAATATTCAAAGTCCTAAAGTTAGCGTGCATTGGGTTTCGCTTGCATGCAAACTTTTTACTTTCAACTTGTAATATGCATGCTAACCCGTCCGAGTTAAAATTTACTTTAAGTACAGTTAGTGCACAAGAAAAAAATCCAATAGAGAGCAACTGGTAATCTAGTCTTAGCTATTTACATACAACAGAGAATTAATAAAACGTCAACATCCCACTCCTAATTTCAGTACACTTCTCTCGTATCCAATATAATTTGTCTGCTCACACATTTTCCTGGTCTTCTTACACGTTCAATGGCTTGAAAAGTAAAGCTCCTTGCATCATCTTGATGTAAATCTTGAAAATGCCTAACTATGACTGTATTATATTCTGGTTTTATATATATCCCTGAGATGCTCCAAAATTCTGTCTTTTAGGGGTCTTGTCATATGTCCTATACACTGAATCTCACCAAGGTTACAGGTAATCAAATAAATATTATAGCTATATGCACAGTTAATATACGATAATACAACACAATCGCATACTCCCTTTTGCATCATAAATTTATACTTTTTATTAACAAAGGCATAACCATAGCTCAATTTTGCTTCTACACCAGTATAAGCCAGGCTTGTTTAGCAAATTACAACTCTATATTAGCCTCAACATTGATAAGGTATTCCTCAATGTCCTAGATCTTGTGGACACAAATCTACAAATTTCAGGTAAGACCTTAGCCAAACAATCATCCACTTTCAGTATTGGTTCTTTAATGATCTTAGACATTTTATTGTACTCTTTAGAATACTTAGTACCAAAATATACCCTATTAAAAGTACATGAACCCCAATTTTTTACTTTTATGATTCAGACATAGCATACAATTTAAAACAACTTTCTAATTTACTTCTAAAATGAATTTTGGTTCATTCTCATGGGAGCATCATTGCACTACTGGGAGTTAGCTGACCACATTGGTAAGACAATGACAGGAGGCATATAGGTGCAGCCACAAATCAGCAGCTAGCTCCCTGCTCCTTATACTACCTATGTATGCTTTTCTACAAAGGATAAGAGAAAAAAGCAAATTAGACAATAGAATTAAATTGAAAAGTTGTTTAAAAATACATGCTCTATCTCAATCATGACAAAAAAGGTTTGGGTTTCATATTCCTTTAAGCTTTTTAAATGTCTTCTTTTTATTATTTTTTTAACAACGTCTTTCTAGTTATTTCATCTACTAATGATTTAGCCTCTTTTTGTTGATCACGATTGTAACCTCTATCCAACAACCTTTCTATCAAATCATTAGCTTGTTTTTCGTAATACTCTATTATTTTTGTGCAATTTCATTTCTTATTCTTATGAATTCTCCTTTGGCCATACCTTTGATAGTATAAGCTTGATGACATGAGGAGGTCCTCAAAATATTAATACAGGGAATTGATTTATGGTAATTGGTCACAACAATCCTTTGTTGAATCACATCCCCTTTTTAGAGATGGCATAAAAAAAAATAACTACATTCACCTCAATCCAGCAGTCAAATCTTATAGCTAAATTCTTGGCATAACATACGGCTAGATTACGAGTTGTGCGTTAAGGTAAAAAAGCAGCGTTAACAGGTCCTAATGCTGCTTTTTTACGCCCGCTGCTATTACGAGTCTTGCAGGTATAGGTGTACCGCACACTTTTTTAGCCTTACCGCAAATCAACTTACGTAAATTTCGTAAAGGCTTTTTTCTATGGGACTTCCATAGCGTCGGTATTACAAGTTTTTCATGGGAGGCCAAAAAGTGAGCAGTACAGCCTCTACCGCCAAGATTCCTAACGCATTTTAAAGTCAGTAGTTATGAGTTTTACACTACAAAGCTGTAGCATAAAACTCATAACTAAAGTGCTACAAAGTACACTAACACCCATAAACTACCTATTAACCCCTAAACCGAGGCCCTCCCGCATCGCAAACACTAAAATAAAATTATTAACCCCTAATCTGCCGCTCCGGACATCGCCGCCACTATAACAAACATATTAACCCCTAAACCGCCGCACTCCCGCCTTGCAAACACTAGTTAAATATTATTAAAGGGACATAATACTCATATGCTAAATCACTTGAAACTGATGCAGTATAACTGTAAAAAGCTGACAGGAAAATATCACCTGAGCATCTCTATGTAAAAAAGGAAGATATTTTACCTCACAATCTCCTCAGCTCAGCAGAGTAAGTTCTGTGTAAAAAGTTATACTTCAGTTACTGCCCAACTGCAGGTAAAAAAAAATAATTAAGAAATGAACAGCAGCCAATCAGCATCAGCAGTGCTAAGGTCATGAACTCTTTTACTGTGATCTCATGAGATTTGACTTAACTCTCATGAGATTTCATATTAAACTTCCTTTAAACTGAATAGGGAAATAACATGAGAGTGCACGAGGCTCAATCCTGTCCCAGGACAGACATACTGATATGCTGCTTAGAAGTCCTTTATAGTGATGTCGCGAACCTAAAATTTTGCGTTCGCGAACGGGCGAACATAGACTTCAATAGGCAGGCGAATTTTAAAACCCACAGGGACTCTTTCTGGCCACAATAGTGATGGAAAAGTTGTTTCAAGGGTACTAACACCTGGACTGTGGCATGTCGGAGGGGGATCCATGGCAAAACTCCCATGGAAAATTACATAGTTGATGCAGAGTCTGGTTTTAATCCATAAAGGGCATAAATCACCTAACATTCCTAAATTGTTTGGAATAACGTGCTTTAAAACATCAGGTATGTACACTACTGTTACACCAGATATGAGTTGCACTGGGGTGACACTGTGCCCTGGCAGGCAGGCACTTAAACGCACACGTGTGAAGGAAACTGACTGCTATTATTTAACACAGTCAAAAAAGTGTTGTTTTTTTTTAAATCTACACTACTGTTACACCAGATATGAGTTGCACTGGGGTGACACTGTGCCCTGGCAGGCAGGCACTTAAACGCACACGTTTGAAGGAAACTGACTACTATTATTTAACACAGTCAAAAAAGTGTTGTTTTTTTTAAATCTACACTACTGTTACACCACATATGAGTTGCACTGGGGTGACACTGTGCCCTGGCAGGCAGGCACTTAAACGCACACGTGTGAAGGAAACTGACTGCTATTCATTAACACAATCAAAAAAGTGTTGTTTTTTTAAATCTACACTACTGTTACACCAGATATGAGTTGCACTGGGGTGACACTGTGCCCTGGCAGGCAGGCACTTAAACGCACACGTGTGAAGGAAACTGACTGCTGTTATTTAACACAGTCAAAAAAGTGTTGTTTTTTTTAAATCTACACTACTGTTACACCAGATATGAGTGGTGGCACTGGGCAAGTGGGCACAGTATACGCTGTGAGCCTGACACACACGCTGGCAGGCAGGCAACTGCAATTAGATTACACAGGGGAAAAAAAAAAACAGCCCTAAAAGTGAGATGAGATGAGTCCTTCAGGACTGTAGTGGACACTGAATACACTAGCCTAGCTATAGATTTCCCTACTAAATCAGCAGCAGCTACACTGTCCCTCCTCTCACTAACAATGCAGCTTCCAAATGAATCTAAAATGTATGCTGTCCAGGAGGTAGGAGGGTCTGGGAGGGAGGGTCTGCTGCTGATTGGCTGGAATGTGCCTGCTGACTGTGAGGTACAGGGTCAAAGTATTACTCATTGATGACGAAATGGGGGCGGATCGAACATCGCATATGTTCGCCCGGCGGCGAACGCGAACATACTATGTTCGCTGGGAACTATTCGCCGGCGAACAATTCGCAACATCACTAGTCCTTTACAATGGGATGTGGCTACTGAGGAACTTTTGAGGTAAAATATCTTTCTTTTTTACATAGAGATGTTCAGGTGATATTTTCTAGTCAGCTTTTTAAAGCTATGCTGCATCACTTTCAAGTGTTTCAACATTTGGGAATTATGGCCCTTCAACCCCTAATCTGCTGCCCCCAACATCGCCGCCACCTAAATACATTTTTAACCCCTAATCTGCCGCCCCCAACGTCGCTGCCACTATTCTAAATTTATTAACCCTTTAAAGCTAAGTCTAACCCTAACACCCCCTAACTTAAATATAATTTAAATAAATCTAAATACAAATTACTATCATTACCTAAATTATTCCTATTTAAATCTAAATACTTACCTATAAAATAAACCCTAAGCTAGCTACAATATAACTAATAGTTACATTGTAGCTATCTTAGGGTTTATTTTTATTTTACAGGCAAGTTTGTATTTATTTTAACTAGGTACAATAGTTACTAAATAGTTATAACTATAACTACCTAGCTAAAATGAATACAAATTTACCTGTAAAATAAAACCTAACCTAAGTTTCACTAATACCTAACACTACACTACAATTAAATAAATTCCCTACATTAAATACAATTAAATAAATTAAATAAAATTAGCTAAATTACCGAAAAAACAAACATTCAATTACAGAAAATAAAAAACAAATTACAAGATCTTTAAACTAATCTAATATCCCTATCAAAATAAAAAAGCCCACCCAAAATAAAAAAAACCCTAGCCTAAACTAAACTACCAATAGGCCTTAAAAGGGCCTTTTGCGGGGCATTGCCCCAAAGAAATCAGCTCTTTTATCTGTTAAAAAAAATACAAACAACCCCCCCAACAGTAAAACCCACCACCCACACAACCAACCCCCAAATAAAAGCGGGGTTGGTTGTGTGGGTGGTGGGTTTTACTGTTGGGGGGGGGTTGTTTGTATTTTTTTTTTTACAGGTAAAAGAGATGTGTTTCCCCCTAGGAATGAATGGGGCTGCGTTACTTACTTACTTGCTGAGTTTTACGCTGCTTTTTTGCAGGTGTTAGACTTTTTCTCAGCCGGCTCTCCCCATTGATGTCTATGGGGAAATCGTGCACGAGCACGTATAACCAGTTTACTGGCTCACTTAAGCAGCGCTGGTATTTGAGTGCAGTGTGGAGCGCAATTTTGCTCTACGCTCACTTCTTGCCTGTTAACGCCGGGTTGACAATAAACTTCAAGTTAGCACCGCGCCCCTGTTACCGCACAACTCGTAATCTAGGCAATAGTTACAAAACTGACTTGTTTCTTCCCTTGTGCCTCTCAAAATGAAGATGAAATCATTAAAGGGACAGTCAACACCAGAGTTTTTGTTGTTTAAAAAGAAAGATTAAAAAAAATTAATTCTTTCATGATTTAAATAGGGAATGTAATTTTATTACCCATTCCCCAGTTTTGCATAACCAACACTGTTATAGAAATACCCATGTTGCCTCTGTGATTACCTTGTTTTTATGCTTCTGCAAACTGCCCCCTTATTTCTGTTCTTTTGACAGACTTGCATTTTAGCCAATCAGTGCTCACTCTAGGGTAACTTCACGTGCACGAGCACAATGTTATCTATATGAAACATATGAACTAATGCCCTTTAGTGGTCAAAATGCATTCCGATTAGAGGCAGTCTTCAAGGTCTAAGAAATTAGCATATGAACCTACAAGGTTTAGCGTTCAACTAAGAATACCAAGAGAACAAAGAAAAATTGGTGATAAAAGTAAATTGGAAAGTTGTTTAAAATTACATTCCCTATTTAAATAATGAAAGGTTTTTTTGGACTTGACTGTCCCTTTAACCCTTTAGTGACCACAGCACTTTTCAAGTTTCTTACCGTTTGGGACCAGGGCTATTTTTACATTTCTGTGGTGTTTGTGTTTAGCTGAAAATTTTCTCTTACTCATTTACTGTACCCACACATATTATATACCATACCGTTTTTCTCACCATTAAATGGACTTTCTAAAGATACCATTATTTTCATCATATAATATAATTTACTATTAAAAAATTATAAAATATGATGAAAAAATTAAAAAAACACACACTTTTTCTATCTTTGACCACCAAAATCTGTTACACATCTACATCTACCAAAACACTCCCATACTAAATAGTTTCTAAATTTTGTCCTGAGTATAGAAATACCCAATGTTTACATGTTCTTTGCCTTTTTTGCAAGTTATAGGGCAATAAGTACAAGTAGCACTTTGCTATTTCCAAACTATTTTTTTTTTCAAAATTAGCGATAGTTGCATTGTAATACTGATATCTGTCAGGAATCCCTGAATATCCCTTGACATGTATATATATATATATATATATATATATATAATTAAGTAGACAACCCAAAGTATTGATCTAGGCCCATTTTGGTATATTTCACAAACTTTAGGTTTCTCACTGAAATTATTTACAAACAGCTTGTGCAATTATGGCACAAATGGTTGTAATTGCTTCTCTGGGGTCCCCTTTGTTCAGAAATAGCACACATATATGGCTTTGGCATTGCTTTTTGGTTATTAGAAAGCCGCTAAATGTCACTGCGCACCACACTTGTTTTATGCCCAGCAGTTAAGGGGTTAATTAGGTAGCTTGGAGGGTTAATTTTAGCTGTAGTGTAAAGATCAGCCTCCCACCTGACATATCCCACCCCCTGATCCCTCCTTGATCCCCTCAAACAGCTCTCTTCCCTCCCCCACCTCACAATTGTCACCCTCATCTTATGTACTGGCAGAAAGTCTGCCAGTACTAAAATAAAAAGCTGCTTTTTATATATATAATTTATTTTATTTATTGTTTATTATTCTGCAGTGTTGGATCCCCCCTTAGCCCCCAACCTCCCTGATTTCCCCCCAAACAGCTCTCTAACACTGTCAGCTGTCTGCCAGTACCCAGTTTGCTAAGAAAAAAAAGAGTTTATTAAAAATTTTTTGGCAAAAAAGCCAATTTTCTGTAGTGTAGCTGCCCCCCCATTGCCTCCCCCCTCCTCCTCCCAGATCCCTTTCTTAACATTTATTAACCCTCCCTTCCCTCTCCCTCCATCCCATCACCTTCAATGTAATTTTATTTTAAAGTACTAGCATGCGCACACCCCTGCATGCTCCCAACCACTTGTGCGCACCGGATCAGGAAGTGATCCAGTGATGGGCCGTCCTCCCGCTTCCCTGCTATGGCTCCCACCCACCAACGATCGGCACCATCGCTGGACGATGCAGAGGGGGGCCACAGAGTGGCTCTCTCTGCATCAGTGGGTAAAAAAAAAATATTGCAGTGATGCCTCAATATCAAGGAATCACTGCAATACCTTAAAAGCGACTTTCATGATCACTTCCACCACTTGAAACCCCTGAGGACGTACAGGGTACGTCCTTGGTCGATAACTGACAGGTTTTTTTTTTAGAGAAAAGAATACCAATGACACTACTATATATATGGTTAACCCTCTAAATCCCATTTATATTGATTTCAGACGTCTGTTAACTGATATATTATGGGTAGTAGGTGCTGTGTATTGGGATTAATAGCAAACAAAAAGTTGTTTTTTCTCTTTCCAGCTTTTGAAAGCTGCTAGATTAATCTGTGCTATTAGTGTATTCTTTACAATAGTTGGTTATCTTACGTCTCTTGTGCTTTTTGTTTGCTAACTGACAGTTTTTGTAGGACGTACCCTGTACGTCCTTGGTCATTAAGGGGTTAATGTACCAGGTGTAAAGCTACATTTTATTAGTAAAGGAATTTATTTCTCCTTAGAAGTGACACAGCTCCCACCACTCCATAAAGAGCTTGGCATAGTAGGGAACAAATTTGACCCCATAGCAGTGCCAGTGCCACATCTCTGGAGAATGTACTTGTCCTCAAACAAAAAATAATTATACCAATGAGTCTGCCTGTTGTGTTCCTTGTCTGATGTTCTTCTGGCAACCTCACTGGCTTTGTACCTGACACTGATTTATGTCCTCTGCATTATCCACTATTCTTCTGGCTACCAGAACCTGGCTGTATACCTTACAATGATTTGTGTCCTCTCAATTGTTTGCGTTATCCTGTTTATCAGACACACCCTAGCTTTGTACCTGACAATTAATTGTACTCACATCATTGTTCCTGGCCACCTGACCCTGACTGTGTACTTGAAGCTGATTTGTGTTCTTTTACCTAACCCTGGTTTGTACCTCGATTGTCTTCTGTTATCCTAGTTCTCAGACCAAGGCGGTGCACCTAGGTGCTGTCTTGTGATCACTGCAATGTTCACTTTTATCCTGGCTACCTGACCCTAGCTGTGTACCTGAAGCTCATTTTTGTCCACTCTATTGTCTGCTGTTATCTAACCTTGGTTTGTACCTTGTTAGAACATTTGCGGGTAAACTACAATATAATATATATATATATGAAATACATTATGAAGAAACAACAACCAATCAAGACACAATTTCTTGCTGAACATTGAAATAGTAAAAGCAACTCTATGTACCCCACATGTATATTCAGAAACTTCAGTAATGTGGGCTATAAATTGTTAACTACCCCTTAATATCCAATCCAGGTGTTTCAGCTGTTGCGTGTATTTAGTTATTACAGAACAATGGGATGGCTAGAAAGAAAATTAAAAGTATTGAGAACAGAACAGACATATTTGTCTGGCCATTGAATACATTGGGATATTATTATTATTATTATTATCATTTATTTGTATAGCGCTGCCAAATTTCGTAGCGCTGGAATTCCGTAGCACTGGATATGAATGAAGACTTATCTGGCCACACCATCTATGGCTGGTCATTGTCTACCCAACATTTTTCTTTCATGATTAAGGTAGAACATATAATTTCAAAGAACTTCTATTATCAAATGTGTTTCATTCTCTCTGCATCATTTGTTGAAGGAACAGCAATGCACTACTGGTTTCTAACTGAACACATACATGGGTGAGCCAAATACAATCGTTATATATATATATATATATATATATATATATATATATATATATATATATATATATATATATATAATATAAATATATATATGCAGCCACCAATCAGCCGCTAGAATCTAGGTTCTTTGCTGCTCCTGAGCTTTCCTAAATAAAGCTTTCAGTAAAGGATAACAAGAGCAGGAAGCAAATTAAATAATAGAAGTAAATCGGAAAGTTGTTTAAAATTGTATGCTCTGTCTAAATCATGAAGGTCTAATGTCTGACTTTACTGTCCCTTTAATTTATAACTTAGACATGAGACTTTAGAATTTTATCAAATATTTAGATAATTTTATAGGATTCTTTTTATAACCAATAAACTATATTTTAATATACCAATGAACCAAAACATGATGCAACTCATGGGATAGAGAAATTATGCAGTCACTTAATGATATACAAAATTTGCCTTGAGATTCTCAAATCATACCTGTAGTAAATTAATTAACACACACTGAAATAAGAAGTATATTGTACACATCATGTAGTAGGGCTAATTGGTGTCTACATTATACAACAGTAATGATTACAAAATATAAAACATTTAATTATGTACTTCATTGCATCCCATACATAACGTTAATGATCATCATTGATAGTTTCAAATATACGTATAAAGGTATATATAGAGGTGCCTATATATATATATATATATATATATATATATATATATATATATATATATATATATATAATCTTAAAACAGGATAAACCCTTATACAATGGGAGAATAATGGCAATACTATTATTACTGTTATGATTATGCTACCTAAATTCAAAATACTGGATACGCTCATTATAATCTAAATGGTGAGATGTCTATATTAAGGATGGTTACATGATGATATATGTAGATAGATAGATAGATAGATAGATAGATAGATAGATAGATAGATAGATAGATAGATAGATAATGGATAATGCCCAATTTAGACCCTAATGCATTAATATAGTTATAGAGTTCAGATATAATAAACTTAACATCTAAGTATATACTGAATAAAAGGATTAAATTACTACTTTATTTAAAGGCAATGCATTCCCTATTTGTAACCAAAAATCATGCCACCTGCTGGTCAGTTCTAGAAAGTGCCACCATAGCCATTTTTTGTCAAAGGTAATCTAGATAGTTACTCAATTACCAGGGGGTGGGACTCTTACTTAATTAGTATTGATACATCCGTCGACGAATAGAGTTCCAGTGAATAGAAAGGAATTGGGAAGGCTCTTGAAGGTGAATAAAAGGATAGTGGGGTGGATAGAAAAGCAAAAAGAAGGGCACATAGGCATATGCGTTAGGGAGAGCTGATTGGGGAGAGAGAAGGCTGACCCATCCTGACCAACAACACCTTGAAAAGGAAGAACCATAAGGGCTGACTGTGAATCCATCTATATACCCACTGAACAGCCTAATTAAATAGAGACTAAGTAAAATGTCCTGCTGCAGAAAAAAATTAAAATGATTTTGAATGTGGGAAATAATTATTTATACTCCCTGCGGAGTAGTAGCTTTTAAAAACGTTTTTTAACTATATTGATAATACATTGCACTAGCAAATTGGTTCATGAATTGGATTTATGATTGATGTTTGTTTACACAACATAATCTAGGAGGTTCAGAAGTTGCATTGGTACATGTATATTGGACAGGTTCTTAAATTATTATAGTGGACAAAGAAGCGTGATTTTGAATGAATGTATTAGCATAACAGTGTGTGGCACATTTTGCATGTATAATTAAATTATCTGTGTTACCGAACCAGTTTAATATCATAGAATAAGCTTGTTTATCTGTTGAGCCTGAACGTGTTCACTGATAAATGCTGCTGATCTGATTTGAATTGTTATAAAGCTTGATTATTAATTGCTGTATTTGGTTTATAATTATGTTTGTCAGGACATGGTCATCAGGATTATAATATTGTGCTTATGACATATAGTGTAACAGATAATTGGATTGAAATAAACATAATTATAGTGATTTGTAGTTTGTCTGTATTTTATTAAATTTGTTATATTTCATCATAATTGAGTACTTTTTATTTGCACAACAACTTATTTGCATTTATAGAAACACCTACCAAAAATAATTTAGCAATTTGTTGTAAAGGGTTAAATAAGGGTATTTTTTTAATTAATTATTGGATTAATAACCTCAACATAAATTTGAAGGTACGACTGAGCGAAGACAGAACTATATAGTGCATGTTATCGTATTGAAGTGTAAATTGTGCAAATAGATATTTCTTAGATAGTATTAGCATTTAAAGTGATAAAATACCAAACTAAAAAAAATATCTAATGTTGAAAGATATAATACATGCTACACCTCAGAGGAGGAAAGGAGGACTTATTATAGTGAATCAGCGGGTGGAGTTAACTACTCAGAGGGCCAATATAGAAAAAGTGTTTATATAAGGGGAATCACAAGGATAATAAAACCAGAACAGATCGGGACTGCCATACTCCCAAAAAGAAGCCAAAATATATCTGATAAAAAATATGACACCACAAAGATTATTAAATTCCTCAAAGAAACAGTCTCCACATTTTCTAAAAAGGGGTCTATGTCTATAATTGATCATTTAGAGGCATATGAAAAAGCTGTGTTGGTATTGAATATTCTGGATTAACAATCTAAAATTTAATTTCTGCTATGGTATTTGAAAGTAATCATCGTAATTTTTTTAGTTCAAAACAAGACATGAATGTTCATTCTTAGAGTGAAACAAACTATCAATGTAAAATAGTATGTAGACCAATATAGAACTGCTACTGCAGCTAAGGCTGCTATTTACAATTTAAAATGTGACCCAAATCAAAGGTCTAAAGAATTTCTTTCTATATTAAAGGGTGTTTATGACATGGCAGAAAAGAAACCTAATTTTGATAACCCTGAATTTGTTAATTTATTCTACGAAGCTTTACCTTTACAAATTAAAGTCACTTTGGCTAGAGAACCAAATTATGAAAGGTGTTTACTGGATTGGCTGGTTAGAGAAAGTTCAAAGTTACACTATATGCATCAAACCAATGAACATGGGTTTAAAAGAGAACAAAGATCGAATCCTAGAACAGTTGCAGTAACCAAGGTCTCACCTAGCCCACTAAATTTAGAATCTCAGAAAAAATGATATGCTGAGGTGGTCAAACAAAATAAGCTTTCCAGATCACACAGGTTTCAACTTACATCTCCCCATAAAGGGCTGATGAGCAGAGGGCACAGAATAATAGGAGGGAACATACAAACAACAGGGGATATACTCTGAAAAATAGATCTCTCCAAGAAAATAGGTATCCCCATAGGAACAGATGCCATCAAAATGATCAATCTCCCCAATTAAAAAGGCTACCCCAGGACAGTAATGAGAAACAGGATGAAACACTAAGGCAAAGATCATCATATCAGAATAGACATACCAGGTCTGTGTCACACCTGCCTCAGTGTCAGGTGGAGAGACAGACAGTTAATGACAATACCCATACGAAGTATAAGTACGACACAGAGTAAACCAGAGATTAAGGTGGAGATAGGAGTAATAACAACCAGCCTGAAGGTCTGGGTGCAGTCTGGATTTTAAAGTACTATATAAATCTGAAGATACTGAGCAAGAAAAAAATAATACTAGTAAAGTAAACAATCTAGTGTAGTACATGTAACAGTCACAAGGGGTCAGGCTAGAGGGAAGTTGAGGACAATCCAGGTTAGCAAAAGAAGGGCACACAATCCAGCGAGGTACAAGGGATTAAAGCAAAGCATAGTCCAGTTCTGAAATTAACGTAAACAGCAAATCCAATGAAGTTCCAAATCCTGAAAAGCAATGCACAGCAAACCCTGAGTAGTAACTCAATAAATGGTCAATGACTGCTGGTAAGAGCTAGGTTTATATAACCAGAGAGTAATTGCCAATTACCCACAGCTGCAGGCAAGTGGAGCTAAAATGCAGAAACAACAAAAAGCCAACTAGGCAAATAAACTGGTGGCAGTCCAAGTGCAAGGATTGCACACAGCAAAAGCAATAGCCCAAGAAATCAAGGTCCCAGGTTCAATCCCAGGGTGTGACAGTCTGATTCTGATGTTTCCTACTGGCCTAGGGACCATCATTTAAGGACATATATAAATAGGTCCCATGATAGAGATGATTTCTATGATCAGCTTAGCAACCAACTGGCCCAAGTAACTGAACATGTCAATATGAGCCAATCTTTTGTGGCTCAGCAGCCAATCAACCCTTTTTCATAGCAGGCAGTGGGTAAAGATGCTAACTCATCTGCACCAGGTAACATATCTGTTTGCGGCAAATTTTGGAAAAATCCACAAATGTTAAAACATTTATATTTCATGAGTGAACTGATAGAATCTGAAGGGAGATATTATGTGTCAGTAGAGATTCAGGATTTAGTCACCAACCCAATTATGGGATTGATTGATTGATTGATTGATTGATTGATTGATACTGGATCTAAAGAAACCATACTATCTTTTAAATACTACCTCAAGATAATGAAATTAATAACCAACACGTCAAAACTCAGAGTTTGAAGGCTTATTACTGGGTGTTGGGGAGACTCACTGCAAGTCATCACAGGCACTGTATGGTTAAAACTTAAGCTGGGAAACAAGGAAATAAGACGTTCTGTCATTATAGTGGATCTTCCATATGATCACCTCATAATTGGTGTTGACCTTCTTAAAAGGTTAAATACCATTATGATTGTATAAACTAAATCATTTGGTCAAAGGTTAAAACCTTTTATTTATGAACAGTCTAACATACCTCACTCAAGACATAACTGTCATGTAGTGGAGGAGAAACCAGATTCTGTTGAAATTCAATGGTTTATACCTTACGTTTTCTGCCAACTCATTGTCATTTCAAAGTACCTGTTCCTGCATTATTGAACTTGTAAAAGATCACGCCTTTGTAACTGTGAGTTCAATAATGTAGGCACATAAACTTTGTAATGCAGTCGTGTGACCGTGTTTGGACTTGGAGGTGTGTCCAATATAAATACCCTGTCACAAAGGAGGGATCTCATTTGAGGGTCTCCTAGGTAGATATAATGTTGCAAGTCAGAAGGTTCACACTTTACAGTTTAAATAATATTAAAATATTAAAATAAAATGTATAAGAATAAGTACACAGTTTGGCCATCATGACAACATAAATTATGCAATCAGATGGTTTAGCAGTGGTGCAGATGGAAACAGATTACTATCTGGTTTCTATGATCCCTTTTTAAAACACGATTTTGAAGACGCCAATGCTTCTATTGATGGCATAACAGTGCGACACAATCAAAAATTGAAAATAAAAATACGTCATTTGTAGATGTTGGGGTCCTGAAGTGACTTTTACTTAGCTATTATTCACTTACTTAACACATACACATATCTATTTGTACTTAGAAATATACAGCCTCTCCAATAGGGATGAATGGTGCTTTAATAAATCCATACCATGTGTATTAATTGACCTCTACAATGTTTCCTGTGGTCATTTCAGAGTGTTTTGCAAGATAATACTGTTTCCAAATAGCCGTGAAATAGTTGCAAAATTGCCGTGGAATAGTTGCAAGAATGCCCAAAATACCCCTTTGAGGACTTATCAAGTGTTGAGAGGTATAGAATTCAAAAAGTCAAAATTGGCCTTGAAAAGGTGTTGAAAGTCACTCAAAAATGGATTGTAATTGCTGAGAACGTTTCGGCCCCATAGTAGAAATAGGGTATTTAGTGAGGATCCGAAAGCACATTTACAAGTGTGGGAAAGAGCAAAAAATTCTCTATTGTGATCAAGTTAAAACAAAAAGTGACCTTTTAAGCACAAAACAGAGCAGAAAAGGCCCTTGATAATAGATTATGCTTGAGGTGTATGTGTTTAACCCTTGCAAAGGCATTAAACACATACTTAAAGTAATCTCCAGGGCAGCAATGCACTACTAGGAGCTAGCTGGGCATAACTGATGATCCAATAAAATATGTGAGTAGCCACCAATCAGTACCTAGCTCTTATTATTGCATTGCTGCTTCCGAGCCTACCTAGGTATGCTTTTCAACAAAAAGAGAATTGTGCAGTCTATCTGACTTTTGGCTTTCATGCTCTTTTAAACCGACATATCCAATGCACTACTGTATTTTACACATAGGTGTATTTCATATCACTTTATATACCAGCTTTGTATTTTACACATAGGTGTATTTCCTATCTCTGTACATACCAGCTTTGTATTTTTTACAGTGGTGTATTTCGTATCTCTGTATATACCAGCTTTGTATTTTGCACATAGGTGTATTTCCTATCTCTGTATATACCAGCTTTGTATTTTATACATAGGTGTATTTCCTATCTCTGTATATACCAGCTTTGTATTTTACACATAGGTGTATTTCGTATCTCTGTATATACCAGCTTTGTATTTTACACATAGGTGTATTTCCTATCTCTGTATATACCAGCTTTGTATGTTATACAGTGGTGTATTTCGTATCTCTGTATATACCAGCTTTGTATTTTACACATAGGTGTATTTCCTATCTCTGTATATACCAGCTTTGTATTTTATACAGTGGTGTATTTCGTATCTCTGTATATACCAGCTTTGTATTTTATACAGTGGTGTATTTCGTATCTCTGTATATACCAGCTTTGTATTTTACACATAGGTGTATTGCCTATCTCTGTATATACCAGCTTTGTATTTTACACATAGGTGTATTTCCTATCTCTGTATATACCAGCTTTGTATTTTACACATAGGTGTATTTCGTATCTCTGTATATACCAGCTTTGTATTTTACACAGTGGTGTATTTCGTATCTCTGTATATACCATCTTTGTATTTTACACATAGGTGTATTTCGTATCTCTGTATATACCAGCTTTGTATTTTACACAGTGGTGTTTTTTGTATCTTTGTGTGAAACATCTTTGTATTTTACACAGTGGTGTATTTCGTATCTCTGTATATACCATCTTTGTATTTTACACAGTGGTGTATTTCGTATCTCTGTATATACCAGCTTTGTATTTTACACAGTGGTGTTTTTTGTATCTTTGTGTGAAACATATTTGTATTTTACACATAGGTGTATTTCGTATCTCTGTATATACCAGCTTTGTATTTTATACAGCGGTGTATTTCGTATCTCTGTATATACCAGCTTTGTATTTTACACATAGGTGTATTTCGTACCTCTGTATATACCATCTTTGTATTTTACACATAGGTGTATTTCGTATCTCTGTATATACCAGCTTTGTATTTTACACATAGGTGTATTTTGTATCTCTGTATATACCAGCTTTGTATTTTACACAGTGGTGTTTTTTTGTATCTCTGTGAGCAACATCTTTGTATTTTACACAGTGGTGTATTTCGTATCTCTTTATATACCAGCTTTGTATTTTACACAGTGGTGTTTTTTGTATCTTTGTGTGAAACATCTTTGTATTTTACACATAGGTGTATTTCGTATCTCTGTATATACCAGCTTTGTATTTTATACAGTGGTGTATTTCCTATTTCTGTATATACCAGCTTTGTATTTTACACATAGGTGTATTTCGTATCTCTGTATATACCAGCTTTGTATTTTACACATAGGTGTATTTCCTATCCCTGTATATACCAGCTTTGTATTTTACACATAGGTGTATTTCGTATCTCTGTATATACCAGCTTTGTATTTTATACAGTGGTGTATTTCCTATCTCTGTATATACCAACTTTGTATTTTACACATAGGTGTATTTCGTAGCTCTGTATATACCAGCTTTGTATTTTACACATAGGTGTATTTCCTATCTCTGTATATACCAGCTTTGTATTTTACACAGAGGTGTATTTCGTATCTCTGTATATACCAGCTTTGTATTTTACACAGTGGTGTTGTTTGTATCTCTGTGAGCAACATCTTTGTATTTTACACAGTGGTGTATTTAGTTTTTTGCTGCCTTAGGTAATGGGAGGTCTGCTTTCCCCAAACACCCAACCTAAATATTTTTAGCTCATATTACCCTCATATATTTCTCACACCTAGAGACCATGAATGCATGGAGGGGTTTTGTACCTCTAATAGAGAACCTTAGTTCATTAATTTAAAACATTTGCACCTCACTGAAGAGGACCAATGAAGGCCAAAAGAATTGTCTGGGGTTTGCCATGTTCATTGTTCAGAGAGGGATTGCCTTGTATTTTGGGGCTGTACTGACCTTGTTAGGTGGGATCAGACCGATATACTCCAGGAAAGTTATTTTCTATGAAAAGCATTATTGAGCTAAAAGAGACTGCTCAAAGGTGGTAAATCAATCACCTTAGAACAAGCTAACACGTTATTGAGCTGGGGTTTGTTTCTGTGAGAGTGCTTTATATATATATATATATATATATATATATATATATATATATATATATATATATATATATATATATATATATATATATATATATATATATATATATATCATAGAATTGGGAATCATATCAAATAAATTCCTATTAAAATGTGCTACCCTTTAAATTATTCTGACCTAGGCAACAGCTTTATTTGACCTTAGCCAAAAAAATGCCCATGATGTTTAGTTTAAACGCATGCACCACTCAGAAGAATTTTCTTTTTTAGCACTTTGAAAGTTGTTTATATTTCTTTTGACTGATCTTTAATTTAGAAGCACTTGACTTTTCTAAATAATAAAACCTGATGTATTCCAGTAATTAAAGTTTCCAATAGCAATTTGAAAGTCTAATTTCTATAAAACCTTGTACCTATTGGCATGCTGCATACAGTTTTGCTAATACTAATGCAATTACCCTCTCCCCTGCCTCAACTAGCACAAACTGTGTCCATTAAATTAGGTAAACAACAAAGGAAATGCACATGAATAATTCTTTGTGGTGCCTTGTTGCATACAACAAAGTTAGATACTGTCTGATCAGAGTATTCAAAGTGCTAATGGACTGTCCACTTTGAGGTACAACTTGGAAAACTGAATTTACATTTGAATACATCAAATTTGAAGTGTTTACTTTTAAAAATAAGAAAGAATATGTCTAATTTTACGCAAATAAGAATATGTTAAACAGCCTTCAAAGCTCACCCTTCTATTGTGAACCTTGCTATTGGTTACAGGTGGAAAGATAACATTTTCTTTCTCATTTCCTTGGAGAATAAAAATGACAGCTGTACCAAGCGCAGTCATAGCCATCTGTATGCATTAAGCTAATCCAATTTAATTCATGGCATAATAGCATCTCCTAAGCCTTCAAAGCTAAAGGCAAAAAAATACATTCTACTGTGCTTTTGAAGATCATGCACAATATTTTCAATATTCTGGAAATTATTGCAATAATTGTATAATTTGGTCTATGTTTATGTTGTGCAAGACTGAACTGATAGTGTGTTTCAATGCAAATTCTGTTTAGAAAGACAGACAAGGTCAGAACTTTTTAGAAAATGCACAGCTTTCACCAACCTGCATATGGATGTGTGCTTATATTGCAAACAGACAAAAATCATCAGAAAATAAATAACTAGACCTTCTCTAAATGATATTTTCATTTTTATTTGTCATGCCACATTTACCCAAACTAAAGCACTGTAGCAGAACCATTTGAAAAATCAGATTTTACGTAAGTCAGATAAAAAAAAGACACATCTGCTTATAGAAAGCGTAAAATGCTGAGAATGTCCATTTATTTAATCTGCTAGATAAGAGTAGACCTGCTTATTATAGTTTTAATTCATAACAGTATTTTAAACCTTAACTGGAGCTACTTTCTAATTAATATAGCTAGAACAGAATCCTTTGCATCACAGTAGAAAGTGTTCTGGCTGAAATCTTTAAAGCTCATTGTATTCTGGTCTTGTTTGCAGAACTGAAAGTTGTCGTTATCTGTAAATACCTAATGGAAAAAAATCTGCCATCATATCAGCTGGCCTCAGAAAAGGAGAAATAACCTTAACTGAATTCACTGGGAACTTTAACTCCCTATTTAAGTGTTGGGTACATTTTTTTAATGTTTATTGGATTTATCTATTGCAGATTCCTAGCAACTATATATTTTTTTTATGTTCTTTGCTTGAGAAGAAAAGGAGCAAATGTTCTTGGCAGAACTAGGAAAGCAAGTCTTAATCAAACAACTATTTTACTTAAAAAAAAAGTGCTATTGATTGCCAAAATACACACTCATTTGCATGGCTAAACTTCCAGCGTAAATCATAAGCTATGATTTTTTTAACAAATGGTAATGTGCATGCACATCTGTTGGGTTAAAACGGAACATCTTTTTCCCATGCAAAATAATTTGTTAATGTGACATTATTCATGTTTTTTAGTTACAAACAGCCCTAAAAACAATCAAATTATGCCAGAATCGACATAAAAAATCCTTTTTTTTTTTTTTTGGTCAAGAATAATGTGCCTTCCGTGTCAGTTGTGATTTCTTGGCTTTACATCAACTGGGTTAACAAACCAACTCGGAAAATTATATCGTTCTTTTATGCCAATAATGACGGGAATAATAACAATTTTGGCAATTATTATTTTAGATAAAACAACAATTGCATTTTTTATACTGCTAATATGTCAATTGTGTGCCTTTATTAAAAATGGTAAAATATAAAGCTCTGTGTACATATTTACCAAGTGCCTTTGTTTAAATTATTACACATTTATTGTATATCAGCTAATACTTTGTGTAGAGGAAGAAAATGAAATATAACAAACTGGAAAGATTACTCACTCATAGGAATCTTTGACAATCTGTTGGCTGATCTTTAGTGGTGGATTTCCGGTCACTGATATGTTCATTACAAGTTCAAGACAAACATAATCACCTATAAAAGGCCTTAAACATAACATGGGACAGTCTTGTTCAAAGTAATCATAAACCATTTTCTTTCAACTTTTTGACAGTTTTTATGAACTATTTTTCAGCTAGAGGCACTTGGTCAAGTCTCAAACTAGCCTTTTTAATTTATTTGTGAGTGTTCCAATACTTTTTGGAATGAAACAATTATGTTACCCATGGAAAAAAATACCCTGAAAATACCCTAAGAAGCCATTTTAGATCTACTACTACAGAATTATGGTCTAGATCCATTAAAGTTCTCTGTATCTCTCTTGTGTGTCTTCCTAAATTTACATATGTAAGTGTATTTAGTAGCCATCTATATATCATATAGGAAACGAGAACTACTAGAAATCAGAAATATTTTTATTTATTATTATTATCATTATACTTTATTTATAGAGCGCAAACAAATTTGACAGCACCATGGGTACTAAATATAATACAATACAAAAGTACAATGATGATACAATATTTTTAAGAGACAAGGCAAAATGTTTCAAACAGATGCAGGAGGAATTGAGGGGTCATGAAACCCAAAATCTGTTTTCGTGTTTTAGATAAAACATACAATTTTAAACACCTTTCCAAATTACTTCTATTGTCAAATTTGCTTTATTCTCTTGATATCCTTTGTTGAAGTAGCAGCAATGCACTATTATTATTATTTTATTATTATTATTAGTTATTTGTAGAGCGCCAACAGGTTCCGCAGTGCTAAAGACATGGGTCTAATATGCAAGGTGACAGTTATGAAAGACAAAGGGATAGAGGGTCCTGCCTAGAGTTTCACTGTTGTAAATCATCTCTCATGAAAGTAATTTACAAAGCAGCTAGGCTCATAGCTTACATGCTAAGGCGGTTCAAGGGGATAGCTAAAAGAGGAGAGAAGTAAAATAGGAAAATGTTAGTGTATATTAAATGCATCCCTAAACAGTAGAGTCTTTAAGGAGCACTTAAAAGTTTGAAAACTAGGGGAGAGTCGTGTAGAGCAAGGAAGAGAGTTCCACAAAATAGGGGCCAGTCTGGAGAAGGCTTGTAGATGGGAACGTGAGGAGGTAAGAAGAGAAGAGGAGAGAAGTAGGTAATGAGCAGAACGAAGGGAACGGGATGGTGAGTATCTGGAAACTAGGTCGGAGATATAGGGTGGAGCAGTGTTTTTAAAAGTTATAATCAGGATTTTATGTTTTATTCTGGAGGTTAGAGGAAGCCAGTAAAGGGACTGGCAGAGAGGTGCAGCAGACAAGGAGCAATGTGTAAGGAAGATTAGACTTGCAGAAGCATTTATTATGGATTGTAAGGGAGATAGACGGCAGCTAGGGAGGCTCGAGAGGAAGGAGTTGCTATATTCAATGCAGGAAAGGATTAGAGAGTAGATTAAAGTCTTAGTTGTGTCTTGTGTGAGTAAGTGCCACATTTTGGAGATGTTTTTAAGGCGGAGGCAGCAAGTATTGGCCAAAGACTGGATGTGAGAAGTGAAAGAGAGATCTAAGTCAAGTGTGATCCCAAGACATCGGGCATGCAGGGTTGGAGTAATGATGTTATTATCAACAGTTAGAGAAAGTTGGGGGGTAGGGATTTTGGAAGAACGGGGGAAAATAAGGAGCTCAGTTTTAGAGAGATTTAGCTTAAGGTAGTGAGAGAACATCCACGATGATATATTCGAAAGACAGTTAGTGACACAAGTTAGTAAGGAAGGGGATAGGTCTGGTGCAGAGATGTAGATTTGGGTATGATCAGCATACAAATTAAAAAACCCATGGGACTGTATTAAGGATTCTATGGCCTTGATTTATCAAAGTCTGGCAGACCTCGCTGAATACGGAGAGCAATACGCTCTCCGTATTCATCATTGCACCAGCAGCTCACAAGAGCTGCTGGTGCAACGCCGCCCATTGCAGACTCGCGGCCAATTGGCCGCCAGCAGGGGTGTGCCAATCAACCCGATCGTACTCTTTAGACCGCTGCTTCATAACTGGTGTTTCTGGCGAGTCTGAAGACTCGCCAGAAACACGGCCCTTCAAGCTCCGTACGGAGCTTGATAAATATGGGCCTAAGGATGATGTAGAAATTAAGAGGAGAAGGGGACCAAGGACAAAGCCTTGTGGTACCCCAACAGAAAGTGGTAAAGGGTCAGAGGATGTGTCTTGAGAAGCTAACACTAAAGATCCGGTTAGACAGGTAAGAGGAGAGCCACGAGAGAGCTGGGTCACAGAGGGTTTGGAGAAAGATAGTGTGGTAAACCGTGTTAAAGGCTGCAGACAGATCAAGAAGGATTAACAAAGAAAAGTGGCCTTTAGATTTTGCTGTAATTAGGTCATTAGTAACCTTAATGATTGTAGTTTCTGTGGAGTGTTGTGGGCAAAATTCAGATTGCAATGGATCAAGGAGGGAGTTTAATGTGAGGAAATGTAATAAGCATGTATATAAGAGTCTTTCCAGAAGTTTTGAAGCAAGGGGGAGGAAATAGGGCGGTATTTGGATGGGGATGATGGATCAAGAGAAGGTTTTTTGAGGATAGGTGTAATTAGTGCATGTTTAAGGGATGAGGGAAATATACCAGTGCTGAGGGAGAGTAGGAGAAAGGGAGGGCAGTAATTGTGAGGGGATGGGATCAAGGGGACAGGTAGTGAGGTGAGAGGAGGACATAAGGGCAGAAACGTCTTCCTCAGTAGTGGGAGCAAAAAAGCTGAGCCTGTGGCTTTGCAGGGGTTTTTTTGTGTTGGGAGATAATATCGTATCTGATGTAGTCTATTTTGTTGAGAGCTAGCTAAACACAATGGTTGAGCATATATCTGCAGCCACAAATCAGCAACTAACTCCCTGTATCTAGTATATTGCTTCTCATGAGCCTACCTAGGTATGCTTTTACTACAAAGGGTATGAAGATAATAATATAAATAAATTAGAAAGTTGTTTGAAATTGCATGCTCCATCTGAATCATGAACATTTCATTTTTACTTTACTGTCCCTTAAAAGTAATCAGCAAAGTTAGCAAGAGACGTGTCTTAAATATAATATTAGTGTTATTATTGCTCCTCTGTTTTTCACACATGCATACATTCCTCTTAATTCAGAACAAAAAGATCTCATTAAACAGATTACAATAGAAATATGGCTACTCACATTAGACAATTGGCATCCAGTGAATAATCTGGATTGACTTCAGTCCATGAAATTGCTTGATTAAAAGCTATCATAAACCTTCAAGGGATGGGACTTCTGGGTGGTAGCCATCTTAATGGTCGCAGTGAGCTTCCACTCCTGAGGTTTTCTCTAATATAGCTAAATTTTCTATAGAATATTGTATTAGAACTTGTTTTAAAGGGTAGAGAACCTCATCTGAAAATTACCTGATCCAGGAAATAGGGTGCTGGGATGTGTTGTGACTTTCTTGCCCTCAGCACCAACTTTTTAAACAGGGGCCCTTCCCTATACCAAAATCAACCAGCACTGTCCCCACAGTTTGTCGCGCCAATTGCGTGCAGCTTTTTCAGCAGAGTAGACAGATAGCTTACTCTGTTAAGTGTGTGTTATATATTCACTACATGTACTACATGGTGTCTAATGCATATCTGCTGAGGGAGCTATGCATCCTGCTCAAGGACTATCACGTTGTATTTGAGAAGACTTTGCTTGCTGCATTTAACCCTTTGAGCCATGAGACCAGCTTCAATTTGTGCTTGTTCTACATAGGGGGATTGTATGGCTGGGAATTGGTTCTTGGAAGTTTACTACCTTTGAGCCCTCAAAATTCACCTTATTTCCTGATTTCTACCAGCTATGGATTTTCATCTTCTTTTACAGAGCCAGCAATGGATAAGGAAACACGCACTTGTGCCTTTTAAAGGGAGTATTTAGATAGATACTAATATATTCCCCATTCCTTGAACTAAAGGTATTCCTTATATGAAGGATTGATCTGTATGACAGCAAGATCTGTCTGTATAGTATATTTTTCATATGCTGAACACTGGATTTAATCATAAAGACTCTTTGTCTGATGTATATGCTGGCAGTCTGCATATGGAGGTATATATTATATACTATAGCCATACTATAGCTGTACCACATAGATATTGCTATTTTTGTCTGTTTTCCATGATATACCTTTTGCCATGTCTTACATTATACAGGGGATAGAAACACAACATTTTTCTTTTGTGGTTCAGATAGAACATGCAATTTTAAACAACTTTCTATTTTTCTTCTTTCTCTTGGTATCTTTGGTTTAAAAGCAGGGATGTATGCTTAGGAGCCGGCTCATTTCTGGAGCACCATATAGCAGCAGTTTTGCAAGAATGTTATCCATTTCCAAGAGAATTAGAGGGCAGCACTATTTTCTGCCATGTAGTGTTCCAGATGCCTACCTAGGTATTTATTTAACACATAATATCATGGAAACAAGTACATTAGAAACTTTAAAATAAAATAATATACTCTGTCTGAATCACAAAATACATTTTTGGGTTTCATATCCCTTTAAACCCCTGTTATAAAAGCACTAGCTATTATGTTGCTTCAAATGAGTTTAGCTTTGGCTCCAGATCATACGACTCATATTCTTAATGATTTTTGATAATATAGCAGTACATTATATCGCCGCCTGTGTACCTAACATATTTAAAGTATATGTGCAGTTAATTCCATTATGTTTTTTAGATATTTGTTCTACCATTGTAGCTTCCTTCACATACATCGCAAGTTCTTTTAGCGATGTCAGTTCTGTTTACTGAAGATTTACTCCCACAAGCTAATTGATCAGTTAATAAGCTGAACATAGTCTAGCAACGAAATAATATTTGAGGTGGCTTGCCCACATCCTCAGAAAAATTAGTGCTCTTAAGTGAAACACATTTTTAGTATCACTCCATTATTATCCGTCAGCCAATAGGATTTCAGTAGCTCTCATCAGATTGGCTGATTTGAAAATGTCATGCAAAACAACAACTAAAAGTCTATGCGCTGGTGGTAGATAAAACTCCACATAAAAAACCACATAAAAATCCCCAAAAAACCTGGATAAATGTGATATGCAAAAAAGTTCCTTTCTTATATGTGTGCGCCTGTGTTTAAAACACTAGCTAAAAATCTACCAGACAACAATGATTTGAAAATGTCAGCCAATAGGAAAGCAAGGTACCCTATATTTAAATATATTTATAGTACCGTACATTCAAGCTTCAGTGTACGGCGGTAACCGTATAAAGAGGATCCTCTAACGCTGGATGTCCGCTCTGCAGGTACAGATGCTCTGGGTGGAGGTTTAGGGGTTAATACTTTATTATAGTGTTGGCGATGTGGGGGGCCGGTGGTTTAGAGGTTAATAGGTTTATTTTAGTGTTGGCGATGTGGGTGGGCGGCAGATTAGGGGTTAATAGGTTTAATATAGTATTTGGAATGTGGGAGGGTGGCGGTTTAGAGGTTAATATGTAGTTTATGGGTGTTAGTGTACTTTGTAACATTTTAGTTATGAGTTTTGTGAAACATTTTTGTTTCGCAAAATCCATAACTACTGGTCTCAGATCGCGGAATAGTTCGTGTCAGTATAGGCTGTAACGCAAGCATTTTAACCTGGCCGCACAACCTGTATTACGGTTCAATAGAAAATCCTGCACTCAAAAATATTTTTTTGAGTGCGGAATGGAGGGTTATGTTAAGGCTAAAATGCTTGCGGTATAGCTATACCGCCGCAACTTGTAATATGCGTTACTTGCCATTCTTCGCGCAATGGCCAATTTTTCAGCTGTATAGCCGTACCGCACCATAACTCAAAACTTGTAATCTAGCAGAGTGTAAATAATATATATATATTTGTCAACATTATATTTATTTGTTATGATACAATTTTGCCCTGGCACAAATGAACAAAAGAAGAGGAGTTTTCGGGTATATAACTACCTACGAAATATGCAAACCATTCACAACTCACCTGGAAGAAGCCTGCTAAGCTACGAGTGAAACATGCGTAGCTGTTCAAGTTTGAGAAGCACTTTGTTTTTGGGACATTTCTTGATCCTTGTACTATTAGACTCCTATGATTTTACATGGTGCCTACATTGTGTGTTTAATAATACAGTATAATTTTTGTTTTTGCTCACATCAGGGTATTCTATTCTTTATTGTCTTAGTATTTTTGGGATTAACAATAAATAACTTTGTGCAGGTTAAGAATCGCTCACTAGTTTCTTTTTTATAATTATTTCTGTTTTTTTGGATTCTTCGTGCACTAGAAGTGGTGATTTAGATATTTTTATATTTTTCCACTTCCTATTGGGTTTGTAGCCTTTTGTTGTGTAGTGCTGGTTTAATCTTTTAATATATATATATATATATATATATATATATATATATTTATGTTTATTTTTTATCTGTACATATTTTATCTTTACTTTCATTTAAATCTATAATAATAGATACATCTAGGCACTCTACTGAATAGCCTTGACAGTCTGTTGAATCCAACTAGTGAGCCTTTTATGATTGGATGCCACATGCAGCACAGATTGTGATGTCATCTGTGGGCGGAGCTTGGCAACCATTTCAAAGTGGCCAGAAACAATATTCATTTTTACCATTCCTGCTGCATGATATAGAAAAAGGTGCAGGAGGCTATTTGCAGGTAAATTTAAGATAAGACTTTAAGATGACTAAGGTGTAGACTGTCCCTAAAGTTGTATGCTCTATCTGAATCATGAAAGAAAATGTTTTGGTTTCATGTCCCTTTACCACAATGAACAATGTGTTAGGTATAAATATGGGAATCACTACATTTTAAGATACTCACTGTGACATGTACTGTAACACTTCATATAGTTGGTTGTCTGTATGATTTATGTACACACTGTATAGTGTGGTGTTATTAAGAACAGTGTGTTAGGTATAAATATGGGAATCAGTTATTTTAGGATACTCACTGTGCTACATAATTGTCTTTGGGCTAGTTTATGAGTGACGCGCTAACAAGAGCAGTAAGGGGTTTATTACGGCTGTTTGCACCCATCGGAAGTAGCGGGTGTATTACAAATTGAAAGTAAACACGTTCGTTCAAGTGCAATTGAATTAAATGCGTGTTAGGATAGCATGACCACAGTGCCACATAACTCTCTTTATATAGTTGTATGCATGATTTAGGTAAATGCTGTATAGAGTCGTATTATTAAGACCAGTGTGTTAAGTATAAATATGGGAATGCATTTAGGATACTAACTGTGACATATAACTCTCTTTATATAGTTGTTTGTAGACATGGGTAATGTTAAAAATGTTGTTTCATTTCGTTTTCATTAGTTAACTAAACTAATTTGCTGAAACAAAATTATTTATTTAAGTTTAAAAAAAATAATTTTGGCAAATTAGTTTTTCGGATCCGTTCGTTTTTTTGGATTTTTTATTCATATGCATTATTCTATTCTGAAGTTTAGAATAGAATAATGCATATAAATAAAGAATGGATCCGAAAAAAACGAAAGGATCCGAAAAAACGATTTAACTTAACATAACTAATACAATTACAAAAAATAATAAACACTAAAATTAGAACAACAAAAAAAATACTATAACAAAAAATAACAATCGAAATTATCTAAAGAAATAAAAATTATTCCTATTCTAATACCCCGTTTAGCTCTTTTTCGGCCCATTAAAATTAAAAAATGCCTAATCTAAAAATAAAAATAAAAGCACAGAAAAATAAAAAATCCCATTACAAAAATGGGTTAGGGATGGGCAGTAAAAGAGCTGAATGTAATTTTAAGGGCAATGCCCATACAAATGCCCTTTTCAGGGAAATTGGTAATTGGTAGATTGTTTTGTTTTTTAGTTAGGTTTTTGTGGGTTTTGTGGGGTTTGTAATGTTAGGTAGGGTTTGTTTTTATTTGTTTCCAAAAGAGCTGTTAACTTTAGGACAATGCCCTTTTAAGGGTCCTTGGAAGTTTATTATAGATTCATGTTTTTTTTTACTTTGGGGTGTTTTTTTTTTTTTTTAAACGGGGTATTAGAATAGGAATAATTTTTATTATTTTAGAAAATTTCATTTGATATTTTTTGTAATGGTAGTTTTTTTTATTTTTTGTAATTTTAGTGTTTATTATTTTTTTGTAATTGTAGTTTTCATTTTTTAGTAATCTTAGTTTTTTTTATTTTTAGTAATGTTAGGTTTTTTATTTTTAGTATAGTTAGGTTTTATTTTTATTTCACAGGTAATTTATTTTTTATTTTTAAATAGGTAGTTAGTTAATAATTGTAACTTTAATTTAGGTCTATTTTAATTATGTTAAAGTTAGGGGGTGTTAGGTTTAGGGGTTAATAGGTTTAGTTAGTGTTGGCAATGTTTGGGGATGACGGTTTAGGGGTTAATAGGTTTAGTTAGTGTTGGTGATGTCGGGGACCTGCGGTTTAGGGGTAAATAGGTTTAGTTAGTGTCAGCGATGTCAGGGAACTGTGGTTTAGGATTCATTTGTATGCCCGAAATCGGCCAAATTTCGGCCGAAAACTAAATTCGGCCAAAACGAATTGCACATGTCTAGTTGTTTGCATGATTTATGTAAACCCTGTATAGTGTGGGATTATTAACACAATGAACAGTGTGTTAGGTATAAATATGGGAATCAGTGAATTAATGACTCACTGTGCTACATAACTCTCTTTCTAGTTGTTTGTATGATTTATGTATACACTGTATAGAGTGGGATTATTAAGATTATTAGGTATAAATATGGGAATCATTGCATTTAGGATACTCACTGTGCTACCTGTCTTTGGGCTCGTTTATGAGTGGTGCGCTAACAGTTGTACGCAAGCAATAAGGGGTTTATTACGGCTGTTTGTATGTGTCAGAAGTAGCGGGTGTATTTCAAGTTGAAAGTAAATGCGTTCGCTCAAGCACAATCGAATTTAACGGGCGTCAGGATAGCACGTCTTCAGTGCCACATAACTCTCTTTCTAGCTGTATGTATGGTTTATGTACATACTGTATAATATGGGATTATTAAAAGGACATAATACTCATATGCTAAATCACTTGAAACTGATGCAATATAACTGTAAAAAGCTGGGAGGAAAATATCACCTGAGCATCTCTATGTAAAAAAGGAAGATATGTTACCTCACAATTTCCTCAGCTCAGCAGAGTAAGTTCTGTGTAAAAAGTTATACTCAGCTGCAGCCCAGCTGCAGGTAAAAATAAATAAATGAAGAAATGAACAGCAGCCAATCAGTATCAACAGTGCTGAGGTCATGAACTCTTTTACTGTGATCTCATGAGATTTCATTGTAAACTTCCTTGCACTGAATAGGGAAATAAGAGGAGTGTGCACGAAAGCTCGCTCCTTCCGCTGTCCCGAGACAGACATACTGATTTGTTGCTTAGAAATCCTTTACAATGGGATGTGGCTACTGAGAAACTTTTGAGGTAAAATATCTTTCTTTTTTACATAGAGATGTTCAGGTGATATTTTCTAGTCAGCTTTTTACAGCTATACTGCATTACTTTCAAGTGTTTAAACATTTGGGTATTATGGCCCTTTAACCCCTTAATGACCGAGGACGTGCAGGGTACGTCCTCAAAAAAAAGGCAGTTAACGCCTGAGGACGTACCCTGCACGTCCTCGGTGTGGAAAGCAGCTGGAAGCGATCCTGCTCGCTTCCAGCTGCTTTCCGGTTATTGCAGTGATGCCTCGATATCGAGGCATCCTGCAATAACCATTTTTAGCCATCCGGTGCAGAGAGAGCCACTCTGTGGCCCTCTCTGCACCGGACATTAACGGCTATGTTCGTTGGTGGGTGGGAGCCGGTGTGGGAGGTGGGTGGCGGCCATCGATGGCCTTTGTGATGCGGAGGGGGGCGGGATCGGGGGCGGGGACGACCGGGGGGACGCGCACGGACGCGCGCACGTGCACGGGGAGGCCGGGCGGGCGCGTGCACGGGGAGGGAGCGGGTGGGAACCACTACGCTACAGAAAGTTTTATCTTATAAGTGGGGATCAAAGGGGTTTATGTATTTGTTTGTTGATCGGTTTGGCTGGGGGGATATTGGACTGTGGGGGGGAAGCTACACTACAGAAACAAATCAAAAAAAATAATAAAAAAAACATTTTTATTTGCAAACTGGGTACTGGCAGACAGCTGCCAGTACCCAAGATGGCCCCAATAAGGCAGAGGGGGAGGGTTAGGGAGCTATTTTGGGGGGATCAGGGAGGTTGGGGGCTAAGGGGGGACCCTACATAGCAGCATATGTAAATATGCTAAAAAAAAATATATATATATTTTTTTTAATACCTTTTATTTTAGTACTGGCAGACTTTCTGCCAGTACTTAAGATGGCGGGGACAATTGTGGGGTGGGGGAGGGAAGAGAGCTGTTTGGGAGGGATCAGGGGGTGGGATGTGTCAGGTGGGAGTCTGATCTCTACACTAAAGCTAAAATTAACCCTGCAAGCTCCCTACAAACGACCTAATTAACCCCTTCACTGCTGGCCATAATACACATGTGATGCGCAGCAACATTTAGCGGCCTTATAATTACCAAAAAGCAACGCCAAAGCCACATATGTCTGCTATTTCTGAACAAAGGGGATCCCAGAGAAGCATTTAAAACCATTTGTGCCATAATTGCACAAGCTGTTTGTAAATAATTTTAGTGAGAAACCTAAAGTTTGAAAAAGTGAACAATTTATTTTTATTTGATTGCTTTTGGCGGTGAAATGGTGGCATGAAATATACCAAAATGGGCCTAGATCAATACTTGGGGTTGTCTACTACACTACACTAGAGCTAAAATTAACCCTAGAAGCTCCCTACATGCTCCCTAATTAACCCATTCACTGCTGGGCATAATACACGTGTGGTGCGCAGTGGCATTTAGCAGCCTTCTAATTACCAAAAAGCAAAGCCAAAGCCATATATGTCTGCTATTTATGAACAAAGGGGATCCCAGAGAAGCATTTACAACCATTTATTCCATAATTTCATGAGTTGTTTGTAAATAATTTCAGTGAGAAACCTAAAGTTTGTGAAAAAATTTGTGAAAAAGTAAAAAAAAATTTTTATTTGATCGCATTCGGCGGTGAAATGGTGGCATGAAATATACCAAAATGGGCCTAGATCAATACTTTGGGATGTCTTCTAAAAAAAAATATATACATGTCAAGGGATATTCAGGTATTCCTGACAGATATCAGTGTCCCAATGTAACTAGCGCTAATTTTGAAAAAAAGTGGTTTGGAAATGGCAAAGTGCTATTTGTATTTATGGCCCTATAACTTGCAAAAAAAGCAAAGAACATGTAAACATTGGGTATTTCTAAACTCAGGACAAAATTTAGAAACTATTTAGCATGGGTGTTTTTTGGTGGTTGTAGATGTGTAACAGATTTTGGGGGTCAAAGTTAGAAAAAGTGTGTTTTTTTCCATTTTTTCCTCATATTTTATAATATTTTTTATAGTAAATTATAAGATATGATGAAAATAATGGTATATTTTGAAAGTCCATTTAATGGCGAGAAAAACGGTATATAATATGTGTGGGTACAGTAAATGAGTAAGAGGAAAATTACAGCTAAACACAAACACCGCAAAAATGTAAAAATAGCCTTGGTCCCAAACGGACAGAAAATGGAAAAGTGCTGTGGTCATTAAGGGGTTAACACATTGAACAGTGTGTTAGGTATAAATATGGGAATAGGTGCATTTAGGATACTCACTGTGCTACATAACTCTCTTTATCTAGGTGTCTGTATGATTTATGTACACACTGTATAGTGTGGGATTATTAACAACAGTGTGTTAGGTATAAATATGGGAATCAGTGCATTTAGGATACTCACTGTGACATATAACTCTGTTCTCAGTTGTAAGTTTGCTTTATGTACACACTGTTACATTTGTTTACTTGATGTTAATGAAAATATTTTTCTTATGAATCTGTCTTATTTTTTAGCACTTATTATTCTAAGGAGCGTTTCTGCATTTTACAAAGGATAAACCCATATATGGGACAAAAATTAAATCGTTTTATAGCATAGCTGTGTTTTTTTCTTATCTTCATCATATACAATGGTGGCCAAAAATCAGCTTCCTCAAGGAAATCTGCAAAGCATCCTTCTTTCTAACCCAATAGGTTTTTATTGTGCATTATTCCCTCAGTGCCAAAAAAACAGGAACATCCGTTTACAGTATCACAGAATTCTAACACTTTCCTTTGTGTTCACTTGTCATTTTTTTTCTAGTTTCTATGCTTCCTGGTATGGGTTTTTCCACTCTACTAATATATAGTGAGTATATAATCCTGTAGTATGAGCAACTTTTCGTCATTACGGATTTGCAGCTTCCTATCACAATTATGAACAAATCCCAATAGCAGAGCAGAAAGGAAAAATTGTATATGTCAATGTATAAAGGGACATTGAACTCAGTATATATCAGCAATTATATTTTAAGATTTACTTTGTTCTCTTGGTATCCTTTGTAGATAAACATGCCTAGCAATGTGATACTAAGAGCTAGCTAGTGATTGGTGGTTACACACATTTGACTCTTCTAATTAGCTAGAACAAGGTAGTACATTGCTGTGCTTGAGCTGACTTTATGTATATAGCCATTTGCAAGGATTAAACATATGGTTATATACAAGCAATATGGCAATGCTAAAATGTTCTAGTACATTAAAAAGTATTTTCTTTTTGCACGTTCATGTCCCTTTAGCACTGCATAGTTTAACATAATTAAACAGTCTTTTCCTTAGCCCAGTTTACAAGATTTGGCAAATGAAGAGCAGTTATGAGATACATTATAGGATCCCTTGAAAAGCCTTATGTAATCCTTTGCCATCACTTAGAGACAGAAGTAAATTAGCTAAGCAATCACTGTGCAGAATGTTGCAGACTCAGGTAAATGCCACTATGGACACAATATATAAAGCTGCATTTGCCGCTTTTGAGGCTTTGCAGAGAAAGCTCACATGAGCAAGCCTGCCACCGCAAATTTAAAGGGACAGTCTACTTGAAAATTGTTATTGTTTAAAAAGAAAGATAATCCCTTTGTTACCCATTCTTTAGTTTTGCATAATCAACGCTGTTATATGAATAAACTGTTTACCTCTGTGATTACCTTGTATCTAAGCCTCTGCAGACTGCAGTGCTTTTTACGAACTTGCATTTTAGACAATTAATGCGGGTTCATGCATAACTCCACGTGAGTGAGCACAATGTTATATATGGCACACATGAAGTAGCACTGTCTAGCTTTGAAAAGCTAATAAAATTAGATAAGAGGCAGCCTGCAGGGGCTTAGAAACAGGCAGAGATTTAGAGGTTTAGAGGTTATAAAGTACTGTATATTAATATAAAGATGTTGGTTGTGCAAAGCTGGAGAATGGGTAGTAAAGGTGTTGTCTAGCTTTTTAAATAATAAAAAAATAGACTATCCCTTTAAGAAGCAAAAACTGCTTATTTGCCTTTCTAGCACTTCTGAACTGACAATCACCCCAACACTTTCTCATTTGTGGGCAATTGGTATGCCCTGCTCTCAAGCAATTGGTTACACATAAACAGGGCCGACATTGCACAAGAAAACTCTTATGCTATGCTAAATTTGTCACATGATGAAGAATAGCAAGTGCAGATTGCAGGAAAACAAGCCTATCTGCTTGCTAACAGGATACATTTTGCCCTATATTAAAGTAAGGTGAGGTGTTCCAGCCTCTCTGGGGGTAGTGGAACATGCATACTTTTCATATGTATTTTAAAGCAATATACAGGTAAATTAATAGGACAGTAAAGTCAAAATGTAACTTGTGATTCTGATGGAACATGTACTTTCCAATTTAATTATATTATCTTATTTGCTTTGATCATTTTATATCCTTTGTTGAAAAGCAATGTACTACTGGGAGCTAGCTGCTGATTGGTGGCTGCACATATATGCCTCTTGTCATTGGTTCACCTGATGTGTTCAACTAGCTTCCAGTAGTTAATTTTTCCTCTTTCAACAAACAATGCCAAGAGAATGAAACAAATTAAATAATAGAAGTAAATTGGGAAGCTGTTTAAAATTGTATGCTCTTTCTGAATCATGAAAGAAAATTTTGGGGTTTCATGTCCCTTTAAATAATTGTTGTTATATTTTCCTTAAATAAACATTTTACAGGGAGATTAAATGTTGAGGGGTTCTTTTTTTTCCCCATTTAAAGAATTTAATCGAAGCCTTGAAAATACATTAATAAATATAAAAGTCATAAATACAATACAGGGTTTTTTATTTATCATTTAAAAGATTTCTTGACCATTCTTCTCTTACATTTATAGATGCACTTTTTGGTACTTAGTAATATTGTTTTGACCCTTTTAAAAGGTATGAGTAAATATAAAATTAGATCACAGTATGATACTCTGAAGATAGATAATCAATACCCTTCTTGATAGAGAGCCAAGGTTGTTTTTTAGTTGTTTTTTTTTCTCCAGAAGTGGCCTGTTAACTAAAATTAAACAGAAATCATTGTTCCATTAAGTAATTAAGCAGCTATTTCAATTAAGTCAGCTTTCTGCAAACTGCTGATATAACAATGGATGACAAACCATCAATATAACTATGGGTGTCGTGGTTAACAATAATACATGCATTAGACAATAATAATATAGTGTGAATAATAAAAATTAGCTTGTATTAGAGAATCTATACAAGTGTGTGTATGTGATGCACAAAACCAATAATACAACTTGTAGATAGCAGGAAAAAAATCTTAAAGGGGCATTGACATAACTATTTAAAGGGACATATTTACCCATATGTTAAATCGCTCGAAAGTGGTGCAGCATTTCTTTAAAAAGTTTACTAGAAAATATCACAAACATCTCTAAGTAAAAAGGAAGATATTTTAGCTTGAAATTTCTTTATTTCACCAGAGTGAATGCTCTTTCTTGTATTTATCTGACAGCTACACTTTTTATTGTCATCTGCATGGTGAAAAAAACAACAGCTAATCAGCCTCATCAGTGATGAGTTCACACTTTGTTTTACTGTGATCTCTGTGACTTTTACAATTATCTCACAAGATTTCATAGCTAACTTCCTTAAACTGGGAAAGGAAATAAAGTGACTGTGGTCACACATGCCAGATGTAGGCTCCTTTGCATGTCCTGGGACAAACATCCTGATTGGATGCTTAAAGTCCCTTAACAATAGGATGTGGCTACTCGAGAACATTTGAGCTAAATTTACTTCATTTTTTTACATAGAGATATTTTCTAGTTAGCTTTTGACATATATGCTGCATCACTTTCAAGTAATTAAGTACTTGGGTAACACGTCCCTTTAAGTATTGTAATGTAAATAATCTGCAGACAAAATTTCAAATTAGGATATAGCAATGGGAAAAGGTAGATTTCAAAGTGCAAACTGACATGCAATTCAGTTCAGCACAGTGTGTTTTCTGCTTAGTCATACACATCCTACACATATACACAGTATCCGACAACAGCAGGGTCCATGCTGTTGAGGGAGTCCAGGGGTATTTTCAATATTATCGTTAATATATCAGTTTAATTTTCTTATATTTAAGGTGTACCTTTGCAGGACTCAGGACCAACTCAATTTTTTTTTGTTTTTAGATTTTAATTAAATTCCAAATTCCAGAGTTGAAGCCTTCTTTTACCGAGGGTTAAGTGACACTCTCCTGTATATTTTAATATTGCATTTAGATTTTGGGATCCTCAGGTTGGCCACACTTGGGTGCATTGGTACCTTCAGGGGAAGTATGCCGTTTGATACAGCCCTAGACATGGGTGCAGACATTACTGATTTGGTGGTATAGTACTCCTAAGATGATACACTTATCTTCAGGCTAGTCAGATGTAATTCATATGTTTTCCGTCAGTAAAGAATGCACCACAATGGGTATTACAACAGGACAATGACCCAAAGCACATGTCAAAAAGCACCCAGAAATGGTTTAAGACAAAGCACTGGAGAGTACTGAACTGGCCAGCAATGAGTCCAGATCTTAATCCCATAGAGTACCATAAGGCTTTTTACACATATAAATAAAGAAGCAAAAAATAGTGGACCAAAAGTTCTTAGACAATTCAATGAGGTGCTGGGAGCTATAACCAGGGTCGTTACCTATGCAACCAGCAGCTAGCAATAGAGACCAAAAGATACCAATTATAACCAGTACCAAATTCAGTTTTGTAAAACGCTGTAGACAGACATCAAGCGGTATGAAGATGAAGATAAGCTATCAGTCTTAGTGTAGTTCAAGGATAGCTGGCAGTGTGAAATGAGTGTCTGTGTGTGCTTAAACTTAGTTCACCTTATTGAAACAGTAGCAATACTTGCGAAAAGCTGTATCAAACTTGAGCATAGCACACATAAATAATCACATTATAAACTGCCATCGGCTATCAAAATAGAGCCACAAGTAGAAAGAGATTTGTCATATACCGTACTTGAATTCACCGCCGTTGCTCCGGATCCTTTGTGTCCCTCTGGTGAGTAGCGCTGTTCACGGTTCCACCTTCCTGTTGTAAAGACAAGGAATGGTTTGCAAAACTTGCGTTCCGTAGTTAGTGCCGCTGATCGCGGCTTCTCACCTCAGGTCTCTCGCGATAGCTGCAGCGCTTACTCGGGAGATAGGGGGCCGTCTCAGCCTGTTCTTAGGTAGTATGTATTGTGATCTCGTAGCTAGCTGCACAAACCCTGGTGCTCCTCCCTCCAAGCTGGGGGTATGGTATAAGCCAGCAGTCCAGTATAAACCATAGGAATAAAGGGCAGAATGGAGTCCCAGTACTCCACGATATAAAATCAAAAAAAGAAAAAAAGTCTATTCCTTGGTGTTTTTAGCTAGATAATGACACCAGAGCTGTGTAATAAAATGAAAAACTTTATTATGATTCCATAAGATAGACGAGTGCTCCTTATAAATGTTAAAAAATGAGAATAAAAGTTTGACCGGTTTCGGTCTCTGGGACCGTAGTCATAAACTTAAAAACTACCTGCTGTGCAGGACATTTAAATGGAATGGTATCCTCCTATTGGAGGATCCAAACCTCCCATTTTCTTTAACTGTTTGTTACAATGTTCAAAACAGAAAGACTCATACATGTGAATATTAGAAGTTTAAAGAAGTGCATAACATTTTTCATGTGCAAAACCAAATATAAAACATGATATATTCTCTTGTAGATTTCATCTACATATATATAACTATTGTCATTTATTCAGGAAATACACATATCTAAGAAATATACCTAAATAGTTAACCCAGCAGCAGATTACAAATAGGCTATCTATGATTAATAGAATATGCCGGATAGCAAGTTTATCTATATGCTTCCTGATATTGATTGGATATACACCTAAAATCAAAAACCAGGCATAAATAAAACTATACTATATACTAAACATTTTAATCATGATCTATTATATCTTACTTTAAGGGCTCAATCGAGGGGTAGATAGTACTGCTGTACAATTCTTGGTTATTTTAAGGGGCACAACCAAATAGTAGATAATTCTATTGTACAATTATTGGTACTGTTTACTAGGATGATAATGATATATTAGACTATATAATGTTTCAAACATTAAGACCAATAATATCACCTATTCCAATAATTTATAATGTCGAACTCGGAGTTGAATCCAACAGGCAGCAGGCTACCCAATTTGTGTATCCAGTAAATTTCTTGTTGTGCCAAAATCTGGAATTTATCCCCCCCCCCCCCTAGGGGTTTTTTGGATCAATTCAATAGCCTGCCACCTGAAGGAGCCAACTTCGCCATTATGTTCCTCCAAAAAATGTCTTGACAGGGCAGAAACTGCTCTTTCCTTACTGATGTGGGCCAGATGTTCTTTCACCCTTGTGCCCACCTCTCTCGTAGTTCTGCCAACATACTGTCTATTACAAGAGACACATTCAACCAGATAGACCACATATTTGCTCTTGCACTTTATGCAGCCCCTTGTTTCAAATGTTTCTTCAGTAGTTGCAGAAACAACATTTCTAGAGACATGGATATACTCACAGGACCTACAGGAACGTTTGCCGCACCTGTAGGTACCCTTAAAGTGTAACCATGAACTCTCTCTCTGTTTGGTCTTTAGAAGGCTTGGAGAGAGAATGTTGCCCAATGTCATATTACGTTTATAGACAAATTGGCAACCTTCACTTATGGTACTCCTCAATTGTCTATCCCCTCTCAGGATTGACAAGTTCTTGCGTATAACATTGCAGACTTGGTAATATTGATTAGAGTACGCCGACACGAATAGAGGCTTCTGATGGGCACCTTGTTTGTCAGTGAGGCCTTCTCTATTTCTTGGTACAAGTAGATTACTCCTCTCAATCTTTTGCACTTCTCTGAAAGCTCTGTTTACAACCTTCTTTGGGTAATTTCTAGCTCTTAGTCTTTTGTTTAGCTTCTCACTCTCCCTCCTGAAATCCTCATCAAGGGTACAATTGCGTTTCACACGCAAAAATTGTCCCTTAGCAATTCCTTTAAAAACATGCCCAGGATGATTACTTTGGGCATGTAAGATGGAATTTCCAGATATTGGTTTCCGGAAGAGAGAGGAGACAACCCTTCTGTTCAATCTGAGGTCAATGTGACATCCAAGTAATTAAAACTAGTTTTGTGCCATTCGTAGGTGAACCTCAGCTCAACAGAATTGAAGTTTAGATACTCCACAAATTCTTTTGCTAGTATTGGACCTCCAGACCAAATTATCAGGATGTCATCAATGAATCTCATGTACCTAATGACATTTCGGGAATATGTGTTTCCATCTCCAAAGACGTGGAACCGCTCCCACCACCCCATAAAAATATTGGCGTAGGATGGGGCAAATTTTGCCCCCATCGCGGTTCCACGCCTCTGGAGATAGAAATCATTAGCAAACTTAAAAAAGTTATGCTTTAAGAGAAATTCAATGACCCTTAATATATACTCTTGATGTTCGTCAATAAGACCTGTATATCTTTTAAGGTAGAATCTGACAGAATCCAGCCCAAACTCATGAGGTATGGAGGAATATAGGGAGACCACATCAATGGTCAACCAACTATATCCCTCCTCCCACACCACTTCCTCCATTATGGATAGAGTGTGTGTGGTATCTCTCAAATAGCTGGGTAGTTTTTTTACCAGAGGCTGTAAGAATTGATCGACCCACCTAGATAGTGGTTCTGTCAAGGAGCCGATACCTGCCACTATAGGGCGACCCCTAACATCATCAAGGCTCTTGTGGACCTTCGGGAGATGGCGGAAGATGGGCATCACTGGATTTTCCACCATCAAACAATCATATGTTCTTTTATCTAAAATGCCCATCTCCAAACCATCATCCAGAAGGTCCCTGAGTAATGTTTGATAGTTCATAGTTGGATCTTTATTTAGGGGAGTGTATGCCTCTGGATCTCTGAGTTGCCTGTGGGCTTCGCCCTCATACATACTCCTGTCCAGTACCACCACACTCCCCCCCTTATCCGACTGCCTTATCACTATACTCTCATTGTTTTGGAGTGATGTTATTGCCTCTCTTTCTTTCCTAGTAAGGTTAGAGGCACTTTTATATTCTTGTTTGGATAGTTCTGTCAAATCCTCTACCACTCTTTTGTGGAATACTTCTAGGCTCTTCCCTCTAGCCTGAATAGGGTAGAAATTAGACCTGGACCTCATCCTCACAGTTTCAATTTCATAGTTTTTAGTGACCTCATTATCATTAGAGAGATCCTCCAAATCAGTCAAGGCACAGACATCCTGAAATGTCATATTACCTTGATTGATTACACTGGCCTGTCGTTGTACATCTGAATCCCCAATATCAGTATTGGGGAAAAATTTCCTAAGTGTTAAATCCCTCACGAGTCTATTCACATCTAAGATTGTCTGAAACAAATCAAAGTCCCGTGAGGGAACAAAACCCAGGCCATAATTCAACACTTTATTCTCAGCTTGTGTTAGTACATATGTGGAAAGATTAATTACAGTAGTTTCCTTTATTGGTATTTCTGTCTCAAGGTACTCCTGTTGCCCCTCACTGGGTAGCGTAGCGATGATTGCTCAACTCTTGTGGCGGTATATCTACATTGCCCCTTCCCCCCCCTGTGGTTGTCTGGGGGCCCAGTGAAAAACCTGCCCCTGTCTGCTCCTGGTGTCTATGTGGTAATGAGATCTACCTCGTCCCCTGCGTCTGCCTCTTTTAGGTACTGCCCCTTTACTCTGGTGATCTTTTAGAATGCCCTTTATTGGTTGTACCTCAACTGTTCCTCCCTCATCTCTCATCTGGGTTTGTGAAAAACTGTTGTCCTCAGGTTCAGAGCTTGAATACTCATCTGCCTCAAAACTTGAGGCAAATCTATCCTCTTCTGTTAAATTAGGCTCTGAATCTGAGAACACCACCCTTTTTGTAGTTTCTGCTACATGTGTTCTCTGTCTCCAATTACCTTGTCTCTTATTTTTCTCTTTATTATTGGTAATCTGATCTTTCTGGCTCACACTCTGCCTATTAGACCATGCTCTACCTCTCTCACGTTTTCGCCAAATATAGATTACTCCCTTATTGTAATCCTTCTGGTCTCTAATAAACTTAGAGTGTTTGGTCTGAATGATCAACTTTCTAGATTCAGACATAGTTTCCTTTAGAATATCATCATATTTGGGATAAATTTCATGCTGTTGATACTTATTCATTTCAACCTGCAAATCTAGAATCTTAATTTTTACATCATTTAACAGCATATCCTTATACTCTATTAGGAGTGTAATTAGTTTGAGTGAACAGTCTGTAAGGGCTTGATTCCACTTGTCTATGAAGATAGTGTCTTTAATATCATAAGTGGGAAATTTATTGATTCTCAAGCCACGTGGGATCATTTTCAAATTGAGATATTTGGATAAAATCTATTTGTCCCATTTTAATTTTTGTTCTTTAATCTTCAGATATTCCATGTCCATAAAAAAATCTCCAAGTTGGGTATTAGGTACATCTTGTTCAAAGACATCTGCTAACTCCAATAAATCCAAATTGTCATCATCTGTGTCTTTCAGTGAATAAAAGGATTCACTACAAGCCATATCTGTCATGGGTAATGATACACACTAACAGCTCTGTGTCAAAAAGCTAATGGAAATATTTACTTGATTCAGCTATTAAACCGTACCCCAAAGTCCAGTACTAGATTGGATCCACATCAGGGAAATTACACATATAAATAAAGAAGCAAAAAATAGTGGACCAAAAGTTCTTAGACAATTCAATGAGGTGCTGGTAGCTATAACCAGGGTCGTTACCTATGCAACCAGCAGCTAGCAATAGAGACCAAAATACTATCTCCCGAGTAAGCGCTGCAGCTATCGCGAGAGACCTGAGGTGAGAAGCCGCGATCAGCGGCACTAACTACGGAACGCAAGTTTTGCAAACCATTCCTTGTCTTTACAACAGGAAGGAGGAACCGCGAACAGCGCTACTCACCAGAGGGACACAAAGGATCCGGAGCAACGGCGGTGAATTCAAGTACGGTATATGACAAATCTCTTTCTACTTGTGGCTCTATTTTGATAGCCGATGGCAGTTTATAATGTGATTATTTATGTGTGCTATGCTCAAGTTTGATACAGCTTTTCGCAAGTATTGCTACTGTTTCAATAAGGTGAACTAAGTTTAAGCACACACAGACACTCATTTCACACTGCCAGCTATCCTTGAACTACACTAAGACTGATAGCTTATCTTCATCTTCATACCACTTGATGTCTGTCTACAGCGTTTTACAAAACTGAATTTGGTACTGGTTATAATTGGTATCTTTTGGTCTCTATTGCTAGCTGCTGGTTGCATAGGTAACGACCCTGGTTATAGCTCCCAGCACCTCATTGAATTGTCTAAGAACTTTTGGTCCACTATTTTTTGCTTCTTTATTTATATGTGTAATTTCCCTGATGTGGATCCAATCTAGTACTGGACTTTGGGGTACGGTTTAATAGCTGAATCAAGTAAATTTTTCCATTAGCTTTTTGACACAGAGCTGTTAGTGTGTATCATTACCCATGACAGATATGGCTTGTAGTGAATCCTTTTATTCACTGAAAGACACAGATGATGACAATTTGGATTTATTGGAGTTAGCAGATGTCTTTGAACAAGATGTACCTAATACCCAACTTGGAGATTTTTTTATGGACATGGAATATCTGAAGATTAAAGAACAAAAATTAAAATGGGACAAATAGATTTTATCCAAATATCTCAATTTGAAAATGATCCCACGTGGCTTGAGAATCAATAAATTTCCCACTTATGATATTAAAGACACTATCTTCATAGACAAGTGGAATCAAGCCCTTACAGACTGTTCACTCAAACTAATTACACTCCTAATAGAGTATAAGGATATGCTGTTAAATGATGTAAAAATTAAGATTCTAGATTTGCAGGTTGAAATGAATAAGTATCAACAGCATGAAATTTATCCCAAATATGATGATATTCTAAAGGAAACTATGTCTGAATCTAGAAAGTTGATCATTCAGACCAAACACTCTAAGTTTATTAGAGACCAGAAGGATTACAATAAGGGAGTAGTCTATATTTGGCGAAAACGTGAGAGAGGTAGAGCATGGTCTAATAGGCAGAGTGTGAGCCAGAAAGATCAGATTACCAATAATAAAGAGAAAAATAAGAGACAAGGTAATTGGAGACAGAGAACACATGTAGCAGAAACTACAAAAAGGGTGGTGTTCTCAGATTCAGAGCCTGATTTAACAGAAGAGGATAGATTTGCCTCAAGTTTTGAGGCAGATGAGTATTCAAGCTCTGAACCTGAGGACAACAGTTTTTCACAAACCCAGATGAGAGATGAGGGAGGAACAGTTGAGGTACAACCAATAAAGGGCATTCTAAAAGATCACCAGAGTAAAGGGGCAGTACCTAAAAGAGGCAGACGCAGGGGACGAGGTAGATCTCATTACCACATAGACACCAGGAGCAGACAGGGGCAGAATGCTAATACTCCTGAAACTCAGGTTTTTCACTGGGCCCCCAGACAACCACAGGGGGGGGGGGAGAGGCAATGTAGATATACCGCCATAAGAGTTGAGCAATCATCGCTACCCAGTGAGGGGCAACAGGAGTACCTTGAGACAGAAATACCAATAAAGGAAACTACTGTAATTAATCTTTCCACATATGTACTAACACAAGCTGAGAATAAAGTGTTGAATTATGGCCTGGGTTTTGTTCCCTCACGGGACTTTGATTTGTTTCAGACAATCTTAGATGTGAATAGACTCGTGAGGGATTTAACACTTAGGAAATTTTTCCCCAATACTGATATTGGGGATTCAGATGTACAACGACAGGCCAGTGTAATCAATCAAGGTAATATGACATTTCAGGATGTCTGTGCCTTGACTGATTTGGAGGATCTCTCTAATGATAATGAGGTCACTAAAAACTATGAAATTGAAACTGTGAGGATGAGGTCCAGGTCTAATTTCTACCCTATTCAGGCTAGAGGGAAGAGCCTAGAAGTATTCCACAAAAGAGTGGTAGAGGATTTGACAGAACTATCCAAACAAGAATATAAAAGTGCCTCTAACCTTACTAGGAAAGAAAGAGAGGCAATAACAATGAGAGTATAGTGATAAGAGTATAGTGATAAGGCAGTCGGATAAGGGGGGGAGTGTGGTGGTACTGGACAGGAGTATGTATGAGGGCGAAGCCCACAGGCAACTCAGAGATCCAGAGGCATACACTCCCCTAAATAAAGATCCAACTATGAACTATCAAACATTACTCAGGGACCTTCTGGATGATGGTTTGGAGATGGGCATTTTAGATAAAAGGACATATGATTGTTTGATGGTGGAAAATCCAGTGATGCCCATCTTCCGCCATCTCCCGAAGGTCCACAAGAGCCTTGATGATGTTAGGGGTCGCCCTATAGTGGCAGGTATCGGCTCCTTGACAGAACCACTATCTAGGTGGGTCGATCAATTCTTACAGCCTCTGGTAAAAAAACTACCCAGCTATTTGAGAGATACCACACACACTCTATCCATAATGGAGGAAGTGGTGTGGGAGGAGGGATATAGTTGGTTGACCATTGATGTGGTCTCCCTATATTCCTCCATACCTCATGAGTTTGGGCTGGAGGCTGTCAGATTCTACCTTAAAAGATATACAGGTCTTATTGACGAACATCAAGAGTATATATTAAGGGTCATTGAATTTCTCTTAAAGCATAACTTTTTTAAGTTTGCTAATGATTTCTATCTCCAGAGGCGTGGAACCGCGATGGGGGCAAAATTTGCCCCATCCTACGCCAATATTTTTATGGGGTGGTGGGAGCGGTTCCACGTCTTTGGAGATGGAAACACATATTCCTGAAATGTCATTAGGTACATGAGATTCATTGATGACATCCTTATAATTTGGTCTGGAGGTCCAATACTAGCAAAAGAATTTGTGGAGTATCTAAACTTCAATTCTGTTGAGCTGAGGTTCACCTACGAATGGCACAAAACTAGTATTAATTACTTGGATGTCACATTGACCTCAGATTGTCTGAACAGAAGGGTTGTCTCCTCTCTCTTCCGGAAACCAATATCTGGAAATTCCATCTTACATGCCCAAAGTAATCATCCTGGGCATGTTTTTAAAGGAATTGCTAAGGGACAATTTTTGCGTGTGAAACGCAATTGTACCCTTGATGAGGATTTCAGGAGGGAGAGTGAGAAGCTAAACAAAAGACTAAGAGCTAGAAATTACCCAAAGAAGGTTGTAAACAGAGCTTTCAGAGAAGTGCAAAAGATTGAGAGGAGTAATCTACTTGTACCAAGAAATAGAGAAGGCCTCACTGACAAACAAGGTGCCCATCAGAAGCCTCTATTCGTGACGGCGTACTCTAATCAATATTACCAAGTCTGCAATGTTATACGCAAGAACTTGTCAATCCTGAGAGGGGATAGACAATTGAGGAGTACCATAAGTGAAGGTTGCCAATTTGTCTATAAACGTAATATGACATTGGGCAACATTCTCTCTCCAAGCCTTCTAAAGACCAAACAGAGAGAGAGTTCATGGTTACACTTTAAGGGTACCTACAGGTGCGGCAAACGTTCCTGTAGGTCCTGTGAGTATATCCATGTCTCTAGAAATTTTGTTTCTGCAACTACTGGAGAAACATTTGAAACAAGGGGCTGCATAAAGTGCAAGAGCAAATATGTGGTCTATCTGGTTGAATGTGTCTCTTGTAATAGACAGTATGTTGGCAGAACTACGAGAGAGGTGGGCACAAGGGTGAAAGAACATCTGGCCCACATCAGTAAGGAAAGAGCAGTTTCTGCCCTGTCAAGACATTTTTTGGAGGAACATAATGGCGAAGTTGGCTCCTTCAGGTGGCAGGCTATTGAATTGATCCAAAAAAACCCTGGGGGGGGGATAAATTCCAGATTTTGGCACGACAAGAAATTTACTGGATACACAAATTGGGTAGCCTGCTGCCTGTTGGATTCAACTCCGAGTTCGACATTATAAATTATTGGAATAGGTGATATTATTGGTCTTAATGTTTGAAACATTATATAGTCTAATATATCATTATCATCCTAGTAAACAGTACCAATAATTGTACAATAGAATTATCTACTATTTGGTTGTGCCCCTTAAAATAACCAAGAATTGTACAGCAGTACTATCTACCCCTCGATTGAGCCCTTAAAGTAAGATATAATAGATCATGATTAAAATGTTTAGTATATAGTATAGTTTTATTTATGCCTGATTTTTGATTTTAGGTGTATATCCAATCAATATCAGGAAGCATATAGATAAACTTGCTATCCGGCATATTCTATTAATCATAGATAGCCTATTTGTAATCTGCTGCTGGGTTAACTATTTAGGTATATTTCTTAGATATGTGTATTTCCTGAATAAATGACAATAGTTATATATATGTAGATGAAATCTACAAGAGAATATATCATGTTTTATATTTGGTTTTGCACATGAAAAATGTTATGCACTTCTTTAAACTTCTAATATTCACATGTATGTGTCTTTCTGTTTTGAACATTGTAACAAACCGTTAAAGAAAATGGGAGGTTTGGATCCTCCAATAGGAGGATACCATTCCATTTAAATGTCCTGCACAGCAGGTAGTTTTTAAGTTTATGACTACGGTCCCAGAGACCGAAACCGGTCAAACTTTTACTCTCATTTTTTAACATTTATAAGGAGCACTCGTCTATCTTATGGAATCATAATAAAGTTTTTCATTTTATTACACAGCTCTGGTGTCATTATCTAGCTAAAAACACCAAGGAATAGACTTTTTTTCTTTTTTTTTTATACCATAAGGCTTAATAAAATTGAAGATAAAAGTATTTTACACAAAATGGGCAAAACCAGAATAAGGAGTCATGATTTCATATTAAAAGGTAGTAAGATCCAAACTAATGTGCTGAAGCACTTCTTTATAGAAAGGGTGGTTGATTCATGGTATAAGCTTTCTTTAAAGGTGGCAAAGACTAGCACCTCTGCAGACATAATTCAGTCCAGTGAATAGCAAATAGGGTGGGTGGAACAAGAGGTACTGAGATTCTAGAGCAGCCTCCTTATATTAGCTCATTCCACTATATGGAAAGTAAAGTAGTTGGAACAAGAGGTACTGCACACGTGCAGCAGTTTAGCAAAGACATTTTTAAAATCTAAACCAAGCGACACTTGGGTTAAATATATCATGCACAGGAGCACATTAGCTTTGTAGGCAATAATGTAGCTGGGCTTCATTGCTATATATAAAAAAAAATGCACTTTGAAGGGAGTGGCCAGTTGCATGTAAGACATTAGATGCTCAATAAAATATATTAAAAACAGGCTTTATATAGTGTTTTAGGAAAAACACCTTGATTTGCTGTTTCTTTGCCCTGAATGGATTTATATACAATGCCTAAACTATGTATTTTAAATTATATCTAACAACAATTCTCAATGTGTTCAGCAACCACATACATACTTGACAAATGTCTTGATTTTCAAGGTAAAGTTCCATTTGTGGTTTCCTGTCCCATAGTATAATTGTCTTAGTAGTCTACCCCGAGGTGTGCCCTTGGCATTGATGCATGACTAGAGGAAAAATGTTGTTGTTGGTTATATTCATGTATTTGTTTGAATATCATGGTATCTGATTATCCAGCCTTTTACTGGCATCTAGGAATTTCAAATGACAAAAGGGCTGCATAATCTGTTGACATATTACATATAAAGATACTAATGTTATTATTATTATTAAAGGGGAGAATATTTCACTGATGTGTGTTTGGTTGCCTGGCTAATGATATTAGTTAAATGGTCAATAAACATTATATTTTTTATAACTTATTTAAAAACTATCTGCAAGGCTCACACTACAGAGCTAAAAAGAGAACAGTACAGCCAATACAGTCAGAGCGGGATTTAAAGATCATGGGTTAGAATTACCAATGTCTGTCCGTAGCGTATCATCTCAGACAGATATCGCTGAATGCTGACAGCATATGCTGTCGGCATGTATCATTGCACAAGCAGTTCACCAGAACTGCTTGTGCAATGCCGCCCCCTGCAGATTCGCAGGGAATCGGCCTCTAGCACAGGGTGTCTATCAGCCCGATCGTATAGGATTGGGCGGATTGAAGACCGCAGCCTCAGAGGCAGCGGACTAGTTATGGAGCAGTGGTCTTTAGACCGCTGCTTCATAACTGCTGTTTCCGGCGAGCCTGAAAGCTTGCGCAGGAACAAGGGCTATTTGTTAAATCTACCCCAAAATATGAATTTGCTGTAGCAGCAATGAATGTGCTTTATAACTACTTAATGTGTTCCTTACAGATTGTATTTCAATAAATTATACAAAGTTTAGTGTTTATTGTTCCTTTAATAAAAAAAATGATAACAAAATAAGGCCTAACATTTATGTTCTATAAATGTATTGCATTTTGGGGGGCTGAATTATTAAGCCCTGAGGCTGCGGACATCAATCCGCCCGATCCTATACGATCGGGCTGATTGGCACCCCCTGCTAGCAGCCAATTGGCCATGAATCTGCAGGGGGCGGCAATGCACAAGCAGTTCACAAGAACTGCTTGTGCAATGATAAATGCCGACAGCGTATGCTGTTGGCATTTATCGATGTGCGGCAGACATGATACACTACATTGTATCATGTCCACTTGCACTTTCATAAATCGACCCCATAGAATCCAAGCACACATGGATACAGCTTGCGGGACAAATCTACCAATAATGATAACATTTGAAAATTCAGACGCTTTTCCTTAATAAAAGTCATGAAAATAATGAGAATGAATGGTTTTCCAATAGTTTTTTGCATTAATCCCTATTCATCTTTTTTTAACTTAAATCAGAATATAATTTTGGCAGCTCACCACACATGTCCATTTTCGGTTTGTAGAGAAATACGCAGAAGTCCATTTTAATGATGTGCAGGTGAGTTAGGTTAAAGACACTCTTTAATGTGTCAAATAACATTAAGTAACTGACTCTTTATGAAATGTAGTAAGAATAGCATAATGGCATTTTCAATAATCATAATTATGTTATGGATCTTCTATGATAAGCCAATTTATACCAGTTCATAGGTTATTGGTTTGACAGAAAAATTTCAAGACCTTTGTTTTGCCAATCACTTTCCCATAGGATTTTTTTATTTAAGTTCAACAAGACAATTAGAGAGGATTTTAAATTATAGAAATGGCTTATTCTTAAAATGCCTCTTATTTATAAAATGTAGTGAGTGTTTTTTTATTACAAATGTTTTACTGTAGCGTTTTCATTTTGATGGCACAATATATAAGTCATATTTTAAAGAGACATGGTACCCATTTTTTTTTCTTTCTTTCAAGATTTAGATAGATTATACAATATTAAACAACAAACATAATATTAATAACTTTCCAGCCTATCTAGGTATGCTTTTCAACATAGGATACCCAGAGAGCAAAGACAATTAGATAATATAAGTAACCTGGAAAATAGTTTAAAATTGCATGTTCTGTTTATTTATGTAGTAACCATGATAAATAAGGCACATGAATGTTTATCAACCCACATTTTGAGACAAAAAAAACGACATTTAAGAAGAGCTCCCACTATAAATCTGAGTATACTCAAAAGTTAGGTACCTCAAGAAGCACCACACATGAAAAATAATGACACCACCAATGTTTGCTCTATTAATACAATCTAACCAACAGAGATTTGCTACTCATACGTAAATGTATCTTTACTGAATTGTTTGCATGTCTGTAGCTATGCCAAGCTATGAGTAAGGCTAATGCCGAAACGTTAATGCCGAAACGCATCAGCCATAGTATGTGATAGCCTCTTTTGTATACACCTGTATTTTACCCCGGGGGCACTGTCCTCCAACTTTTGGATCGTCCATCAAATAAAATCACTTTTCACTCGCAATAAACTCTGTGCTTCAACTGAGACCAATAAAGTAGATTCATGCTATAGTCACCAGACACATGGGGTGTGCTACATAGTCCAGAAACACAGACAGGACAGGAGAAAGGAACACAGACGGCAATGGGAACACAATCGGTCAAAAAGTAAGACTGCTGTTTAGTAGCTACTATATACTTCTTGTGCACTACTGTCATGTTCTGTCTCAGGATATATTGTGAGAGCCTCATTGTCTGGAACAGTTGCTTTAAAGGAAGATTAGTAGAAGCCATATAGATTGAAAATATATCAGATTTATTAAAATAACAAAATACTTTGATTAAGCAAATACTTGCAGGGTATATTTAAATGTGCTACTCAGGTATGTTAAGTCCACATACGGCAGGAGTGGAAATAAACAAACAAAGTAAGCAGAGATGCAGATTCAAAAAGGAAAGTCTTTCTCCTGGTAATAACTGAAATGCAGGATTTGCACAAGGCAGGAAACAACTTGTAAACAGGTAGCAGGTTTAAAGGTAAAGTCTTCCTGCTGGTAATAACTGAAGTGCAGGGTTTGATCAAGGCAGGGAACAAACTTGTAAACAGGTAACATGTTTAAAGGTAAAGTCTTTCTCCTGGTAATAACTGAAGTGCAGGAATTGCACAAGGCAGGAAACAAACTTGTAAACAGGTAACAGCCAGTTTAAAGGTAAAGTCTTTCTCCTGGTAATAGCTGAAGTGCAGGAATTGCACAAGGCAGGAAACAAACTTGTAAACAGGTAACAGGTTTAAAGGTAAAGTCTTTCTCCTGGTAATAACTGAAGTGCAGGAAATGCACAAGGCAGGAAACAAACTTGTAAACAGGTAACAGGTTTAAAGGTAAAGTCTTTCTCCTGGTAATAGCTGAAGTGCAGGAATTGCACAAGGCAGGAAACAAACTTGTAAACAGGTAACAGCCAGTTTAAAGTCTTTCTCCTGGTAATACCTTGTAAACAGGTGCAACGGTGAATTCTTTCTCCAAATAAGTACAGAAGTACAGGAAACAGGTTCTGACTTGTGAAAAAACAGATCCAATGTGAAGACAACATGCAGTCTAACAGCCAGCCTTAAATAGGCAGGATTTGCACAGGATTGGTTCTGAGAAAATCCAAAATTGAGAACAACTGTGTGTTGCACAGGTGTAATTACAAGTAAAGCAAATCCTCATATAACAGATTTAAAAGTTGCATGTTATTGCTAGAATTGACTGTGGCTCAACAAGCAAGCAAAACAGGAATAGTAACCACAGAGCCACAGGTTCAAATTCCTGCACAGCCCTTTCGAGTGGAATGCCTCCCAGACCTTTTCTTTTTCTTTTTAGTCTGGAGGCTTGGTTCATGACAACTACAGAGGGTTCAGGAAAGCACTAGGGATAGTCCCTTGTGATAGTCTCAAGTACTAGTGAGGCTGAAGTGACTGGTGAGACTCGGGAAGCTGGAAGGACTAAAAAAACTCTTAGCAATGTTGACATTATGGCCTTGATCACAATCTGTTGGCAATTTGCTCACAAAAACGTTTTTTGCTTTCCAACCGAATAGGGAGATACGTTTCTTGAGTGATCACAATGCTATATCATTTCACTTGTAAAAAAAAACCTCCAAAATAATGTAAAAACTACAAAAGGACTCAACATACAGGCAGGCTCCAGAGAAGTATTTGTGGCAATGTTGGTGAGCTATTTAACTGGGGGAAAAAAATCTTTGTGTTCAATAGTGAATTGAAAAATGATTGAACGAAAGTTGTAAAGAAAACACAAAATTATGAGCTAGATGTAGATTCTCTAGCACAGCTACAACATAACCAGAACTTTTATAACAAGGGAAGGGGTATGAGGCCAAAGTCAATTCAAAAAGAAACGTAGAACAGTTTGGTGCTTCTCCAATTAAACTTTAAGGAAATATTATAGAAAGAATATTAGAAGTATTTGTTCTATATTTTTAAATACATTTTACATAAGGTTAAATCAATGTGTCATTTCACTTCTTTAAAAAGATATGCAGGGCTTAAAGGGTTATGAAAGTCAAAATTAAACTTTAATGGTTCAGATAAAATATGCAATTTTGAGAGAATTTTTTATCATGAAATTGGCTTTGCTCTCTTTGTATCCTTTGTTGAAAAGCATACCTAGATAAGCTTAGGGACAGCAATGGACGCTGGATCAGCTTGGTTATTAATATAGTCTAATGGGTATGACACAGAACAGGACTACACCATTTAATGGTGAAATCGCTGTTTCTTCTGGTAGGATAGCAGCTACCTCATGGTCAATCAAAAAGAATTGAAAGATGGAGCAGTTGCACAAACTGCTTGGTTGTCACTGCACACAATTCCTAGCTCTTACTGGCTTTATGTATTTGCATTAGTTTTGCCTCCCTGTGTAATGCATTTTATAATGCAATATAATTACCCTAAAGTCAAAGACAGCTGTCATTGGCCTTCACAGCTATCAGGCTTTGATAGTAGTAAAGCTAAAGATGTGTAGGAGTCAGAAGCTGTCATGTGCTGCCACTCAATATGAAAAAAAGCGATTTATCAGGAAGTAAACATCTCACTTTGACCTTTCAGAGAGTCCTATTGTACATTACTAAAATGTTAGCTGTTTGAAAAGATGTTTTTTATAGCTTTCTCTTTTCAATGTTGCCAAACTGTTTTTATAAAATGTTATATGCTGAATTTGTTGTTAGGGCAAAAAAAATTAAGGAAGAGCAAGGTACATTTAATAGGATCTCTGCTGTAAGCATATAATTCTGAGGCTTTCTTGTTAGGGTGAATCATCATTTCTACATGATAGCAATGAGCATATTAGCATTGTGTTACCTTTTTGTAAGCTGGGTGGCACTCTCAGAGTAAATTGGGTATTCCTCCCCTGACATAGACAGCTAGCCCCAAAGCAGACTTGGTGCTAAGCCACCAGTGATTAACCACAAGTATACAACAAAAGTGTAAGAGAAATGATCTGCCTCTTACTGACATACAGCAAATAATAATAAAAAAAATAATAATAACATTATTGTTTTAATAAAAGCAATTTGGCAAGAAATGGTAACCCAAGGTCCCCACCATGACACCTACGGTGCTTGGCTCCTTACATCAACCTTCCTGACTTTTAATAATGTTTATTAATTGCACCTGTAAAGGTGTTCTAGCTAAAGAAAATGTATACATAAAACGTTAATGCATTGCTTTAACATATACCCCATGTCCTTGGCAGCACTTAGAGCAAACTGAGTTAATTTCCCATAACTTCGGCAGTATTTTAAGAATAAACTTGATGCAGATCAATTGATATATATAATGTAAACTCTACTAATGTTCACTGTTTACAAAAAAATCTTTTAAACTCAAATGATTGCACAGTAAATGTATTTTATACAATGTAATTTACCAGCTATAAAATATTAATAATTATCCACATTTATACTTCCAAATAAAAGTGCTTTTTAACATTTCTATGAAAATGAAAATGTAACCAGTACAAATAATATCTAACACTTTATTTAAACCAACTCTTAACCTTGGGGTTTAAATTGTGTCATGCTAAATTTATTCAGCATAAATATTTAAACCCATTACATTCAGAATAAATGACCCCAGAGTTCCTTCAGTATGATCCCAAATAAATTAGGTAAACATTAGTATTACGCTAATTTGTATGGATAGAAAGAAGTTTGATTAAAAGAAACCACTCAGATGGAAATATATACAGCAGATTATCCTAAAAATAAATGTTATATTTCATTTCTATTATTCTCAAGATTTACATTTAAAAGTAATCCTCAAGAATGAAATTATTTTATGTCCATATCTATGCAGATGTACTGCCTCGCAACTGATGCATATTTCATCTCTTTCTTTTCATGCCAGAATTTCAAATATTCAATTATTAATATTAATATTCAAATATTCAAATTGTATAAGGTTTTTTTTAACACAAATACAATACAGAGGACCTGTAACCACAAAAAAAAAGTTATGTTATTCTAGCATTTAATTTAATAAGTACAATATATATATTGAAAGATTGGTATATAGGCGCAAAACAGTACTTATAACTGAAAATTAATCAGTTTACATTCATGATATTAATCAATAAATACAATAAAAATCTATAAAATATGTACTTATAGGAATATATATTGTAATGAAGCCCGGTAACTTAAGTCCCAAAAGTAGTCTAAAAAAGTTCCCACGTGAAAGGAATTTCTTAATGAGATAAACTTCAGGTAAGTTGGTGCGCCCACAGAGACCAATAGTGATAGATGAACTTTCTACTTACAAAAAACTACCTCAATCAAGATGAGGTAAGTGCCACACAGATTGTTAAGTAGTTGGTTCTCTAGTCATTGGCTCCTTCCATATACGTGTAGATCCACTTTTGTCAAAAGCCGCTGGGAGAAAGATTTCCTCTTTGTTTATTCCCTCAGATCAGTTGCAATCCCATTTGGAATCGATGTGTAGAGAGGAAATAAAAGAGATTCTTGTCCCCTTGGCAAAACAACTGATTTTACATATGAATTGACTGTGAACTGTTACTGTTGTTTTTAAAAATAAATAATTTCCTTATTTGTTTGCTACTATTTTGAATGAATACTATAACAAACGATACTGATACCTCATATGCAAATTGAGGTTATAAAATGTAATCAAGTTTTACCGTTGTTTTTCAATAAAATACTTATGGCTAGATTACGAGTTTTTGTCGGTAATGGTGTGCGGGGCTAACAAGCATTTTTTTCTCACAGCTCACTTAAGACAACGCTGGTATTACAGGTTTTTTTAAACCCGGCGTCAGCTGCAAAAAAGTGAGCAGAGAGCAAAGTTTAGCTCCACATCTCACCTCAATACCAGCGCTGCTTACGGTAGCGGTGAGCTGCTAAAACGTGCTTGTGCACAATTTCCCCATAGGACTCAATGGGGGAGAATCGGCTGAAAAAAAACCTAACACCTGCAAAAAAGCAGCGTTCAGCTTCTAACGCAGCCCCATTGATTCCTATGGGAAAATACTCTTTATGTCTACACCTAACACCCTAACATGAACCCCAAGTCTAAACACCCCTAATCTTACACTTATTAACCCCTAATCTGCCGCCCCCGACATCACCGACACCTGCATTTTATTACTAACCCCTAATCTGCCGCTCCGGACACCGCCCCCACCTACATTATCCCTATGAACCCCTAATCTGCCGCCCCCAACATCGCCAATACCTGCATTTTATTATTAACCCCTAATCTGCCGCTCCGGACACCGCCGCCACCTACATTGTCCCTATGAACCCCTAATCTGTTGCCCCCAACATCGCCGACATCTACTTTTTATTTATTAACCCATACTCTGCCACCCCAAATGTCGCCGCCAGCTAACTACACTTATTAACCCCTAATCTGCTGCCGCAAACGTCGCCGACACTATAATAAAGTTATTAACCCCTAAATCTAAGTCTAACCCTAACACCCCCTAACTTAAATATAATTTAAATATATCTAAATAAAATTACTATTATTAACTAAATAATTCCTATTTAAAACTAAATACTTACCTAGAAAATAAACCCTAAGCTAGCTACAATATAACTAATAGTTAAATTGTAGCCATTTTAGGATTTATTTTTATTTTACAGGCAAGTTTGTATTTATTTTAACTAGGTAGAATAGTTATTAAATAGTTATTAACTATTTAATAACTACCTAGTTAAAATAAGTACAAATTTACCTGTAAAATAAACCCTAACCTAAGTTACAATTACACTTAACACTACACTATAATTAAATTAATTACCTAAACTAACTACAATTAATTACAATTAAATCAAATAAACTAAAGTATGGAAAAAAAAACCCACTAAATTACAGAAAATAATAAAATAATTACAAGAATTTTAAACTAATTACACCTAATCTAATAGCCCTATCAAAATAATAAAAAGCCTCCCAAAATAATAAAAATCCCTACCCATACTAAATTACAAATAGCCCTTAAAAGGGCCTTTTGCGGAGCATTGCCCCAAAGTAATCAGCTCTTTTACCTATAAAAAAATACAATACCTCCCCAACATTAAAACCCACCACCCACACACCCAACCCTACTTTAAAACCCACCCAATCCCTCCTTAATAAAACCTAACACTAACCCCTTGAAGATCACCCTACCTTGAGACGTCTTCACCCAACCGAGCAGAAGTGGTCCTCCAGACGGCCAGAAGTCTTCATCCGATCCGGGCAGAAGAGGACCTCCAGACGGGTAGAAGTCTTCATCCTGGCGACATCTTCTATCTTCATCCATCCGGAGCGGAGCGGGTCCATCTTCAAGCCATCTGACGCGGAGCATCCTCTTCCATCCGACGACTAACACTAAATGACGGTACCTTTAAGTGACGTCATCCAAGATGGCGTCCCTTCAATTCCGATTAGCTGATAGAATTCTATCAGCCAATCGGAATTAAGGTAGAAAAAATCCTATTGGCTGATCCAATCAGACAATAGGATTGAGCTCGCATTCTATTGGCTGTTCTAATCAGCCAATAGAATGCGAGCTCAAACTTATTGGCTGATTGGATCAGCCAATAGGATTGAACTTTAACAATGGCCATCCAAATGCCCTTTTCAGGGCAATGGGGAGCTTAGGTTTTTTTAGTTAGTATTTTATTTTGGGGGTTAGGTTGTTTGGGTGGTGGGTTTTACTGTTGGGGGGTTGTTTGTATATTTTTTTACAGATAAAAGAGCTGATTACTTTGGGGCAATGCCCCGCAAAAGGCCCTTTTAAGGGCTATTGATAGTTTAGTTTAGGCTAGGGTTTTTTTATTTTGAGGGGCTTTTTTATTTTGATAGGGCTATTAGATTAGGTGTAATTAGTTTAAAGATCTGTCATTTGTTTTTTATTTTCTGTAATTTATTGTTTTGTGTTTTGCGATTTAGCTAATTTAATTTAATTTATGTAATTGTTTTTAATTTAGTTAATTTATTTAATTGTAGGGTTAGGTTAGGTGTTAGTGTAACTTAGGTTAGGTTTTATTTTACAGGTCAATTTGTATTTATTTTAGCTAGGTAGTTATTAAATAGTTAATAACTATTTAATAACTATTCTACCTAGTTAAAATAAATACAAACTTGCCTGTAAAATAAAAATAAACCCTAAGCTAGATACAATGTAACTATTAGTTATATTGTAGCTAGCTTAGGGTTTATTTTATAGGTAAGTATTTAGTTTTAAATAGGAATAATTTAGTTAATGATAGTAATTTGTATTTAGATTTATTTAAATTATATTTAAGTTAGGGGGTGTTAGGGTTAGACTTAAGTTTAGGGGTTAATAAATTTAGAATAGTGGTGGCGACGTTGGGGCGGCAGATTAGGGGTTAATACAAATAATGTAGGTGTTGGCGATGTTGGGGGCAGCAGATTAGGGATTACTAAATATAATTTAGGTGGTGGCGATGTCCAGAGCGGCAGATTAGGGGTTAATAAGTATAATGTAGGTGACGGCGATGTTAGGGGTGGAAGATTAGGGGTTAATAATATTTAACTAGTGTTTGCGAGGCTAGTGCGGCAGTTTAGGGGTTAATATGTTTATTATAGTTGCGACGATGTCCAGAGTGGCAGATTAGGGGTTAAACATTTTATTTTAGTGTTTGCAATGCGGGAGGGCGGTGTTAGTGTACTTTTTAGCACTTTAGTTATGAGTTTTATGCTACGGCGTTGTGCCATAAAACTCTTAACTACTGACTTTAAAATGCATTAGGGATCTTGGAGGTGGAGGATGTACCGCTCACTTTTTGGCCTCCCAGGACAGACTCGTAATACCAGCGCTATGGAAGTCCCATAGAAAAAAGGGTTTACAAAGTTTACATAAGTCGTTTTGCGTTAAGGCCAAAGAAGTGTGCGGTGCCCCTAAACCTGCAAGACTCGTAATAGCAGCGGTAGGGAAAAAGCAGCGTTAGGACCTGTTAACGCTGCTTTTTCAGCTTAACGCACAACTCGTAATCTAGCTGTTTGTATTTCTCATTTAAATTATTTATAAACTGCTTGTGCAATAATGGCACAATGATTGTAAAAGCTTCTCTGGGATCCTCTTTGTTCAGAAACGGCAGACATATATGGTTTTGTCATTGCTTTTTGGTAAGTAGAAGGCAGCTAACCGCATCTGCGCACCACACTTCTATTATTCCCTGCAGTGTACAGGGAGTGCAGAATTATTAGGCAAATGAGTATTTTGACCACATCATCCTCTTTATGCATGTTATCTTACTCCAAGCTGTATAGGCTTGAAAGCCTACTACCAATTAAGCATATTAGGTGATGTGCATCTCTGTAATGAAAAGGGGTGTGGTCTAATGACATCAACACCCTATATCAGGTGTGCATAATTATTAGGCAACTTCCTTTCCTTTGGCAAAATGGGTCAAAAGAAGGACTTGACAGGCTCAGAAAAGTCAAAAATAGTGAGATATCTTGCAGAGGGATGCAGCACTCGTAAAATTGCAAAGCTTCTGAAGCATGATCATCGAACAATCAAGCGTTTCATTCAAAATAGTCAACAGGGTCGCAAGAAGCGTGTGGAAAAACCAAGGCGCAAAATAACTGCCCATGAACTGAGAAAAGTCAAGCGTGCAGCTGCCAAGATGCCACTTGCCACCAGTTTGGCCATATTTCAGAGCTGCAACATCACTGGAGTGCCCAAAAGCACAAGGTGTGCAATACTCAGAGACATGGCCAAGGTAAGAAAGGCTGAAAGACGACCACCACTGAACAAGACACACAAGCTGAAACGTCAAGACTGGGCCAAGAAATATCTCAAGACTGATTTTTCTAAGGTTTTATGGACTGATGAAATGCGAGTGAGTCTTGATGGGCCAGATGGATGGGCCCGTGGCTGGATTGGTAAAGGGCAGAGAGCTCCAGTCCGACTCAGACGCCAGCAAGGTGGAGGTGGAGTACTGGTTTGGGCTGGTATCATCAAAGATGAGCTTGTGGGGCCTTTTTGGGTTGAGGATGGAGTCAAGCTCAACTCCCAGTCCTACTGCCAGTTTCTGGAAGACACCTTCTTCAAGCAGTGCTACAGGAAGAAGTCTGCATCCTTCAAGAAAAACATGATTTTCATGCAGGACAATGCTCCATCACACGCGTCCAAGTACTCCACAGCGTGGCTGGCAAGAAAGGGTATAAAAGAAGAAAATCTAATGACATGGCCTCCTTGTTCACCTGATCTGAACCCCATTGAGAACCTGTGGTCCATCATCAAATGTGAGATTTACAAGGAGGGAAAACAGTACACCTCTCTGAACCAGTGTCTGGGAGGCTGTGGTTGCTGCTGCACGCAATGTTGATGGTGAACAGATCAAAACACTGACAGAATCCATGGATGGCAGGCTTTTGAGTGTCCTTGCAAAGAAAGGTGGCTATATTGGTCACTGATTTGTTTTTGTTTTGTTTTTGAATGTCAGAAATGTATATTTGTGAATGTTGAGATGTTATATTGGTTTCACTGGTAAAAATAAATAATTGAAATGGGTATATATTTGTTTTTTGTTAAGTTGCCTAATAATTATGCACAGTAATAGTCACCTGCACACACAGATATCCCCCTAAAATAGCTATAACTAAAAACAAACTAAAAACTACTTCCAAAACTATTCAGCTTTGATATTAATGAGTTTTTTGGGTTCATTGAGAACATGGTTGTTGTTCAATAATAAAATTAATCCTCAAAAATACAACTTGCCTAATAATTCTGCACTCCCTGTATGGGGTTAATCAGGTAGCTTGTAAGGTTAATTTTAGCTTTAGTGTAGATATTACCCTCCCACCTGACACTTCCCACCCTCTGATCTCTATCTGATCCCTCCCAAACAGCTCTCTTCCCTCCCTCACCCCCCACTGGTCATCACCAGCTTAGGTACTGGCAGACAATCTACTAATAGTAAGTTTTAAGGCAATTTTTTTTTCTTTCTATTTTCTGCCCTCCAACCTCCCTGATCCCTCTCAAACAGCTCTTTAACCCTCCCCCCTCTAACTAGTGTCCACAATCTTAGGTACTGGCAGCTGTCTGCCAGTACCTATAAAATACCTTAATATATATTTATTTTTATTATTATTTTCCTGTAGTGTAGTAGTCTCCTTACCTCCTCCCCTCCAGCGATCATTGATTAGGGACCCCCACCCCCTTTTTTCTGTTGTGTAGCTACCCATCCCTCCTCCCTTTATTTTATTTTTTATTTCTGTAGTGTAGGGCCATCCCACTCCCCAGAACATTGGATTAGAAATATCTTCTTATCTTGCACTTTCTTATAATCTTTTTTTTGGCTCCACTGAAGACTATGAGGGGGAATGACAATATGTATTTGTTACTGCGACTTTACAAATGCGAGTGCGCAAACATTTTATTTTAAACTCATAATACGAGTGCAAATCTCCTAGCGCAAGAAAATTAGCTAAACAGCCTACCTAGGTGTTATTTTCAACAAAGGATACCAAAGAATAAAGCAAATTAGATAATAGACGTAAATTCAAACGTTGTTTAAAATCGCATTCTCTATCTGATCCATGAAAGAAAATATCAGGGTTGTATATCCCTGTAAAGGATTTTTTATACTAATGTTTAAACTAATAGTTTTTGTTATAAACATAATAAACATATATATGGTTTTATCTATGTGATATGAGGAAGTCATAGGCCCCTATTTATCAAAGTCTGGCGGGCCTGATCCCACAATGCGGATCAGGTCCGCCAGACCTCGCTGAATACGGAGAGCAATACGCTCTCCGTATTTAGCATTGCACCAGCAGCTCACAAGAGCTGCTGGTGCAACGGTGCCCCCTGCAGACTCGCGGCCGCCAGCAGGGGGGGTTCAATCAAGCCGATCGTACTCGATCGGGTTGATTTCCGGCGATGTCTGTCTGCCTGCTCAGAGCAGGCGGACAGGTTATGGAGCAGCAGTCTTTGTGACCGCTGCTTCATAACTGCTGTTTCACGGGCCGTCAAGCTTCATTCAGAGCTCGACAGATAGGCCCCATAGTGTATTTGTATATTATCAGTAACAACTAGCTGAATTATAAGCACAATACCAAACCCCCCAAACAAGCAGAAGAACACATTAGCAAACTGTATCATGCAATTGCACACAAAAACAAATATAATCATACCAAGGTATAAACAAAATATGCAACATTATGAATACATGGATACCTATTTACAAAAAATATTTTATGTTGAAAAATGCTTAGATGTAAAGATAAATTGTCATATGAAACCAAGTTATTCTTGACCCAATGGATACATTTGTTTAGATATGCATAGTAATATATATATATATATATATATATATATATATATATATATATATATATATACACAGTACTGTGCAAAAGTTTTAGACAGGTGTGAAAAAATGCTTGTAAGGTAAGAATGCTTTCAAAAATAGAAATGACAATAGTTTATTTTTTATTAATTAACAAATTGCAAACAAAGTGAACAAAAGAAAACATAAATCAAATCAATATTTTGTGTGACCACCCCTTACCTTGAAACAAGCATCAATTCTACTAGGTACACTAGCACACAGTTTTTTAGGCTGCCTCAGTTGCTTCTGTCTCTTCATTTAATCCCATACAGACTCCATGATTTGTTCTTCTTTTTCTTCTTTACGCTGAAGATAGCTCTTTAGGACTTTGGCTGTATGTTTGGGATCTTTGTCATTCTACCGAATCCATTTGTGGCCAAGCAGCCATGTACTACTGGTTTCTAACTGAACACATGGGTGAGCCAATGACAATCGCTATATATATGCAGTCACCATTCAGAAGCTAGAACCTAGGTTCTTTGCTGCTCCTGAGTTTATGTCGATAAACCTTTCAGCAAAGGATACCAAGAGTAGGAAGCAAATTAAATAACAAAAGTAAATTGGAAAATTGTTTAAAATTGTATGCTCTGTCTGAATAATGAATGTCTAATTATGACTTTACTGCCCCTTTAATGTGTCTTTCATCTGCTGCATTGGTTCCTTGGCCAACCACTTTGTCTACAGTCCTCAATGTGTACCGTTTCTTTGTGCCTCTTCAGAAGAGCTTGGGCAGCACATCTGGAAACCCCCGTTTGCCTTGAAATTTCTGCCTTGGAGAGACATTGCTAATGCAGTATAACTACCTTCTATCTTGTTGCTGTGCTCAGTCTTGCCATGGTATATGACTTTTTTGGCATCAATATGTCTTCAGCAACCTCACCTTGTTAGCAAAGTTTGGCTGTTCCTCATCTAGTTTTATTTATCCTACACAGCTGTTTCTGTTTCAGTTAATTGTTGTGTTTCAAACTACATATTAAACTGATAATCATTATCACCTGTCCTTTATAATTGTTTAATCATGCACCTCACTATATGTTTACAAAATCCCTGACTTTACATTCTTACTTTACAACATTTTTTCACACCTGTCTAAAAACTTTTACACAGTACTGTGTGTATTGGCAATTAAATAATGCCTCTTTATTAATGGTGAGTATTTTAGCTTCTTAAAGGGACAGTAAAGTCAAATTAAAGTTTATTTTTCAGATAGAGCATACCATTTTAAACAATATTGTAATTTACTTTTACTATCAAATTTGCTTTGTCCTCTTGGTATCCTTGAAGAGTCAACCTTCGGAGTGCACACGTTTCTTTAGAATTCTATGGCAGCTGTATTGCAAAAATGAATAAATGTGTCATAAACGTTGTAGCAAACACTGCTGCACGCTCCTGAGCTCACCTAAGATTGCTCTTTAACAATTAATACCAAAAGAACTAAGCAAAATTGGTAATTTGTCCAATCCCTGTATGTTTCATGTTGACTTTAGTTTCCCTTTAATATTGGCCAGTTATACTACCTGTAAATGAGTGTGGCCACTGCTCTTAAAAATTACATAGCTGGTTTAGGCAGTTTACAGTATTTAGATGGAAACATACAGAATTAGCTGTTTAGTCTGTCTATGTAGCATGGGGGAAGCATCATTTACAATTTTTACACAAAAAAAGGTATAAAATGTCCCTTTAAATACTGTCTAATTATTTGTAGAAGGAAATCAATTTGAATTGGGCAAAAGTGTCCCTTTAAATGTATGTAAAATATAGGTTAGATTATTACAGCGTGATTAGGTACAGCAAAATGGACATTGACTTTTATTCTATTGTGATTCTTTCAATAAAAGCCTAAGCTGAAATTTTACCTTTCTTACAAATATAAGTCGATCAGAATAAGCAGAAAAATTTAATTGGAATAACACCTTTTTCTTTTGCTCATGTTGTTGTTTGAGCGACAATAGCGCAGCACACACAGCGTAATGAAACAGCACAGACCTAAAGGTAAAAGAATCAGCATGACAACACTCACCGCCACAAATGTTAAGATGACCCCGCTGAGCAATAAAAATAATGTAATCCAAAATGTAACCAGTGGAGAGACGTGATTAAGACAGAGCTTTGGGGAACACAAAAAGAAGAATGTTTTCATGATGAGGACAAAAAAAAAATAATAGGCACCAGTGCCAGATAATTTAAAGGCTTATTGACATTATCTTTCAGTACAAAAACAGAAGAAGAAAAAAACAAGGTAAAATGAAAAATATAAACAGACGGACAGTGAAAATGAAGGGACAAATGTTTGCTTTTTACAATTACTGACTGGCAAATAGAATGGGCAAAAAAAATACAAAAGTAAAAAAAGAAACCCTGTAAAAACAGGCTAGGTAAATTATCATATGCTGTATTATATTGGATCCATTATTTAAGTTTTCATTTTCTATAAAAATGTGCCTAGAAAATTAGTACTTTGTCCTACTTATCATAATGTTCCTATGTCATTAAAGGTACGGACGTTGAATATTTTCACCTTGAATGTGTTCTCAATTATTCATTTTACCTGGTGGAGTGTATTAAAATGTTTACAATTAGCTCATTTTCCATTATTTTGTCATTTGGAATAGCTACTTTTCTCTGTTGTACCCCCACTTATACTGAAAATGTTAGTACTGCAGCATTGGCTATTGAAAGGCTATGCAAGCAAGGCTCCTAAGAAGAAATTGCACTCCCAATGAGGGGCGTGGGGAAGGTAGATACTAAAATGTTTATTTACAATTTTTATTTCTAAGTAATGGCTTTTGTGTATAGAGATAAAGATTACATTTTCTATAGAGAGAAAGATAAGTGTCTTGTATTGTATAATTATTAGTATTGTATAATTAATCTATATATAGGATGTACATTTTGAATGATGGGAGAACTTATTCTGTTTTTTTGCTATATTTGTAATGTATCATATGATCCCAATATGTTTCATTGCAATCTTTTCTTCACCCTATGTATTGTGGAAATTTTGATCATATGTATATGTATTGAAATATATGGCGTGGTTAAATGTAAATTTATATATACCTACATTGTTTTTTAACCTATATACTGTAAAATTTTGTTCATGTATCTTATACTAGGACTGGGGTTCTTATTCAGTAATGTTCTAGAAAATGAACTCAGAGCTTTGTCAACAATTTACCCTATTATTAGATTAATTCCCTCTGACACATTGTACTTTGTCGGATTTAAGGAGTTAATTAGTGGGAGTGTTTTTACTTTCATTACCGCCAATAGCTGTGCAGGAGGTGCTTTTTAAACCGACACTGTTTAGTGTTCAAACAGATCTATGAGTACGGCATCTGCCGAAATGCATAGGATCTGTTAATCCTGCTATTTTCTACCTGGCTTGTCATTTACCCTACGTCAAAGATATAAATAAAGTGGACTTCTATTTTCATACGTTCCGGCTCCAAGGCTTTTCCTTTTTTTTCATTGCCTTTTGGACTACAAGGAGTCCTTTTGTGTCGAGGATCCGGATTCCCTTGACACCAGTGAAACCCCCTCTGATGATCGTTGCAAGACGGGCAGCATTCTGATTGGTCGTTTACCCACACTCCCATTGAGACACGCCCATACATATCCGGAAGCATAGACCGCAGGAACAGCAAGGACTACAGCGTGTAGTAATATATGCTAAAATATAGACAAAAACAGGTTAAATAGTAGTGAAAACATTTCAGTTTAATTTGTAATCCATGCAAACAGTCTTTATATCAGCCCTAGGTGTTCTCCAATTACCTTCTCTCTCCCATGTGAAATTTTGAATCCCAGAGAGGTTCATTACTTTCTATAGGAGGCATCTCTCATCTCTCTGGGATTTCCAGGTTACTCCACTTTTCTTAGAATATTCAGTGAGTTCACTCTCGTGAAGTGTGCTCTATCATCTCTCTCCAATTTAGAGAATGTTGAATTATCTGGCCCATCAACGTAATTAAGCTCTCTGGGAAACTGACAGCTTTTCAGTTTCAAATTAAATAGAAGAAATGCAAAGTGCAATGTAATTTGTAAAAGATACACATACGTATACAAAGTAGGAGACTAATTTGTTAAAGTTACACAGAAACTGTGAAAGCATAATCAGAATTTGTAAAATCACAATCCTAAATACACTGCTATATACAAAATAAAATACAAAATAGAAAGTGTAATGTTTAAATGTAAAGTAAAATAAAATCAAAAGCACAAAGTGTAAATGCAGCAGAACTGTCATGTCTTGCAGGGCTATATTTCATTGGGCTTGTCTCTCCTTCACATACAGAAATGCAGGGAATGCCCCTTGAAAAAGTAAAATCTGCCTTTTTAAAATTTCACTAGGGAACTCACAGTGCTGGATGATCATTTTAGAATATCTCACCTGATCGGAGAGATTTTGAATATCAGGTCCAACATGGGAGCAGTGTTTGCAATAATGTATTAAATTGTTATAATGTTGCAAATGCTGCTGCCAAATAGTGCTCAAAGGGGCATGTTACCCACATACTAAATCAAATGAAAGTAATGCAGCATATCTGTAAAAGACTGACTAGAAAGTAACACATGATGTCTCTTTGTATAAAAAAAAAATATTTACTTACAAATTCCTACAGTAACCACATCCTATTGTAAAGCATCTTTAATGGACCACTAAGTACATTAGAATTGCATAATTAACAAGGGAATAAATTAAAGACAATAGGCTCGCTGGAAACAGAAGTTATGAAGCAGCATAAAGACCGCTGCTCCATAACCTGTCCACCTGCTCTGAGGCGGCTGACAGAAATCAACCTGATTGGATATGATCGGGTTGATTGACACCCCCTGCTAGCGGCCGATTGGCCGTGAATCTGCAGGGGGCAGTATTGCAATGATAAATGCCGACAGCGTATGCTACATCGTATCATGTCCGCTCGCACATTAGTAAATTGACCCCAATGTAATAGAACTTACTTACACTAGATTTTTATTCTGACAACTGTATGTTTTCCCCATTTGACAGCCATCAGCCAATCACAGACTAGTATACGTATAACCTATAAACTTGTGCACATGCTCGGTAGGAGCTAGTGCCTCAAAAAGTGTGTATACAAAAAGAAAATGTGATAATAAAAGAAAGTAGAAAAGTCTCTTAAAATTGTTGTTTTATCTGAATGATAAAAGTTTAATTTTGACTCTAGTGTCCCTTTAATCATCCATACTTGTCCCAGGAGTGTGCATCTGGCATGTGCAGTCACGTCACAGTCACTTTATCTCCCTCCTTGGTTTACAATGAAATCTTGTATAATTATGGTGAACTCTCACAAGATCATGGTAGAGCACAGTGTGTTTATGATAATGTACACTGAGCATGTGCAAAATCATTCAAAGAAAAAGTCTCCTGCAAACAGCCAAGATATCCTGTTCAAAAGTGGTAAGAATAGGTTCTCAAGAGATCAAAGCTTTTGCAGTGAAAAAAAAAGTCCAATGAACTAAAACCTCCAAACTGCTGAAAAAGCTATTGGAAAAACTACACAATAAATATATATTTTTTTAAGGTTTTCTAATGGATTAGAATTGCTGCCTTCCTGTACAAATATGGCAGCAGGTTTTTGTCTACAGCAACACTGTGGTATCAATGTTGGAAACCCCGCCACCATATTGTAAAGGCAAATTTTTACACTTTCCTTAAGCTGTGAGCTTTGTTTTGCAGGGGGGGGCAAACAAAGTGGACAAATATTATGATGGGACAGTAAACACCTTGAGATTTTATATAAATGTTTAGTTTTATTTATTTTGCCCCCTTTTCATGTAATTTAGCTCTGGAAGTTGAAGTTTTGTAATTCTCAGAACTTGAAATGCCCCCTGCAGACACCTCAAGGATAACCCTGCTACATATAATCCCTTAACGTATAACAACAACAAAGTAGTTAACTTTATTCAAACCTTATCACTGTGGCTAGCCTTGTTCTCTGCAGACTCAAGCCCGGATTAACTCCTAGAAATAAAGCAAGTGGTTGGTGGAGCATATACAGACACTCGGATTACCGCTCTGGATTCCGGCTTTATCCTCATTTGTATAAACAGAGTAAAGGGTAAGTACACATGCAGTGCACATCTAATGGCTGATCAAGCCAAAATAAAAGAAACAACTGCACTCCGGTGACTTTAGAATATAAAACATATAAAACGCGTAGGTATTGGGTCTCCTCTCCTTCAGTCATATATATGTTTTAACATGTTCTAATAAACTTATATGTTTTATATTTCTAAGTCACCGGAGTGCAGCTGTTTCTTTTATGGTTGGTGGAGCATGGCTATTGAAAAACAATTGCAGCAAACAAAATGTTAATTTGCTTAGACTTGTCTGATGTATTATTCTTTAGCAATACAACAGAAATGACTTGCAATTACACAAAGTTAACTGTCCTTTGAAGGTGGAGCCCTGTCTTCACCAGGTTCCCGTGTAGCGACAACACCACTAAATGCAGGACTAGATGGGCCCCCTGGTGTCATTTGAGACCTCTGACGCCCTTGACCCCAATGTTGGGAGCATTTGAATACATCCTAAAATTTTCTAGATGCAGCTTATCTTTGAAGCAAGGCATAAAAGTGCTTAGTATTTGTCAGTTGATTTTACAAGTTAACCCCAGGCCTTTTGGATGCATTTACATTTTTATTAACATCCAATACTGCACCGTCAACTTCTGTTTTCCCTTCTTATTGGTGATTCTTTTTTTTATCCTTTTATTGACCTTTTTTAGCAGCAAGGTGAATCATAAATAGAAGAGATAAAAAATATATTGAATTGAGCCATGTGAAAAGAAAAATAAATTTATCCAGTCTAATCTCGTATCATACTGATTTTTTTATATTAATGAATAAAGCCTATTATCTGTTATCAATAAATGGCTTCTATTATCATCTATTTGTATAGCGCCATCTAATGTTTTATGTTTGCATTTTTATTATTTATATGTATATTTATATATATGTGTATATATATATATTATATATATATATATATATATATATATATATATATATATATATATATATATATATATATATATATATATTAAACTGCAAATAACATTGAACAGAAACCTACAACTATTCACCACTTCTATAGCTGTAAACACACATTTCTGGTGTCTTACTATACAATAACATGTAAGCCAACACATTAAACATTGTTTTTCAATAGCCAAACTACAACCACCACTTGCCTTATTTGGAGGAGCCAATCTGGACTTCCAGAGACAACAAAGGCTAAAGTTAAAGCCAATTAGGCAGGTATATGTAGCAGAGTTAGCTTTAAGAAGTCAGCACTTGCGTTTAAAGCTCTGAGAATGAGCTAGTTTATAAATTCCAGATCTAAATTACATGAAAAGGGAGTAAAATAAATAATGAAAGTATATTGCAAAGTTGTTTTATTATGCATAACTCCAAATTTTATATGAAAATCCTAAGGTGTTTACTGTCTCTTTAAATTCCAGTTTTGATGTTCTCTGTTAACATAACAACACTAAAGTCATTTTTCTAGCTAAGAAAAAGCCTTTTAAAAACCTGCTACAGTTTTTTTGTATTTTATTATTATTATTATTATTGTTATTATTAGTTTGTAAAAAAAGTTGTTCCTGAATTTAGAAAAAACACAGTTGAAAGGATATCACTGTGTCTAGTGATATCGTTCTTTCAGTATTGAAGATATTAGTGTAAAGGTTTAAAATACTTTTATAAATAATGGGTGACACCATGTTGGAAACTAGGAGTTCCCCTTATCTCTCTCCTCTGCTGAGGACAATCAGAGATAGATATAAAAACAGGCAATAAAAGAGAGTTTCCGAACAAGGCTATGTAGGGTGTACAATAGATAAACTATCTTTCAGGCTTTAATGTCCCTTTTATTCTTGTACTTGTGAGACGTGTCACTGACCATTAACATTGTTCTTTAGAGAAAAAAAATGTAAACTGGCACTACACACATATGCTAAGTAAGGAAAAAGAATCTGTGAAGCAGATTCCGGTGCTGTCCCTTAAATTAATATTAACAGGAGAGAGACAGAAAAGACAGGGGCTTAAATAGCACTCATCCTTACTAATTATTGGATATAAAATTTATATACTTTAATGTTAAAAGTTAAAAATAGGGTAAAACATCCCTAATAATTCCTAAACCCACTACCATAGAAACAAAAAGCAAAAACAAACACCAAACCGACAGTCACTTTTCTGTTTCCTGGCCGATAACAGGAGACGTCGGCATCAGGTGGCTGAAGTGACTGTACAGTGTTGGAGTAAAGTAATTAAAACAAACGCGTTTCGGCTAATATATAGCCTTTATCAATGCTATACTTTACAGTGTCAAATCGTTTAAGCCGAAGCTCAAGCGTGTATGGCCTTATATACCGGTCTCTAGCTTCACAAACCGCCAATCCAAAGTGTCAAGAGGGAAACGCATACGTATTGTCCAATCGTAGTGTGAGGCCAGTAAACACCCTCCATTTTGACTACTATGTATGGCTGAGGAGTGTGACTTCCGCCATAACCTACACGCTCATTGGGTGACTAAAAAGAACTAACACAAATGCCCGATTATATGGTACCAATGTTGCGATCATATAGTCCAGTCAGGGAAACAAAAAATATGCTTTCAAACACGATCGATTATCTATAAAGCATCACTATGTGACACAACTATATCATGTGAATGAATTCGTAACGATCGTGATAAGCATAACAGTACACTGATGCGAACGTCTTAAAAACAACCAAGTTACACCCGGATCCAAATGAACACACTATAAGTTTATCGGATACAAGAATATACCAATTATAGTTGTTTATATAGTTCTTGAGTACCGTATATCGTAATAAGTGCGACTTAGTATTTTATTTGTAAATTACAATTGGGTTTCAGGTTAGATGGTAAGTATTAAGACTATGATCTTATGCATGAGCAGCAGTGTCAGTGTGTAACATTAAAACTTTATTATAATTGACATATATCCACCAAAAACACAGTATGATTCATACTTTTACCAGTAATGCAGAAGAATGTGTACAACCCTTTATCCTCGTGTCCATATAAGTAGTATTGATGAATTTATGAGGATATTAAAATTATTAAGTTTACTTCCAAATAGGACTGCATCTGTATGTATGAGGATATTTAGATATATGTGTATTGTGATCATAAATTCAATAATTTAAAGTATGTAAGGTATGTTACAGCTGACATATGCTTAATATAATGCCATTATGGGTCATGTCATTAAGATATGAACATAACCATAATGGACTGGGTTACCATATATTAAAAGGGCATAAGGTTGCCTAAGAGTCATCCAATTAGATATACACCCAGTAATTATTATACTTATTCATGCAATTGGGCATGACGGTATTCAGATTAAAAACCCACTTAGTTTCCATCTGTAATAATTTGTTCTCAGTACTTCCCCCTCTTATTCCAGGCTTAAGTCTTTCCAAACCCCAACATTTTAAAGCATTGGTTTTTCCATTGTGGGCATGTAGAAAGTGTCTTGCGACACTTGTGATTTGTTTATGTTTATCCACATCCCTCTGGGCAGTCCTTATATTACTGAGATGTTCTGTAATATGTGTTCCCATACTCCTTGTTGTCATACCAACATAGTATAAATTACAGCTGCAAGAGATACAGTAGATGACATTAGTGCTCTGGCAGTAATATGTTGTCTGATTTTACACGTATTTCCAAATCTATCCACTATTGTTTGTTTTTTAACCATATGCTGGCATATTGAACAATGTCCACACGCGATAGAACCCTCATATATAGGTGATTTATTAGCATTTCTGTCATAATGGCTTGTTATAAGCGTATCCCTGATATTGTTTGCTTGCCTATATGTTAATAGAGGTCTATCTGGTAGCAACGGTTTCAATAGTTCGTCTCTGGTAAGGACATGCCAATGTTGTTGTAAAATGTTGGTAATTTTATCACTTTGTGTGGAATATGTAGTGATACATCGCAGGGGAGTATTATTCTCTTTAACTTTAGGAGTTAATAACTCTCTCCTATCCTTTCGCAGTGCTCTGTTATAGGCTTTAGCCAATGATTTTCTAGAGTAGCCTCTTTCAAGTAGTCTTTTTCTTAGATCGTGTGCAGCTTTTTTGAAACTGTCTAATGTACTACAATTTCTACGCAGGCGAGTGTATTCCCCCATGGGTAACCCTTTAATTGTTGCAGGATGATGGTAACTGCTTGCATGTAGTATATTGTTAGTAGACGTGGGCTTTCTGTATGCATTTGTTTCAATTGAGCTGCCTTTCTTGTGGATAGTAAGATCTAGAAATTCTACTTTGGATTTTTGTATAGTAGATGTTAAAAATAATCCAAATGGATTATCGTTAAGGATATCAATGAAATCTGTGAGGAGGTTCTCAGGGCCATTCCATATAAATAGAATGTCATCTATATATCTGGACCAGTGGGAGACATATTGAGTAAAGTGTTTTAGATTTTCATTGAACACTAGTTTCCTCCCACCAGCCCAGATATATATTCGCATATGTGGGGGCACATGAGGTGCCCATGGCAGTCCCACAGATCTGCAGATAGAATTTATCATCGAATACGAAAAAGTTGTGGGTTAATATAAATTCTATCATATTTAGCAGAAATTCTTTAACCTCCTCACTCATACTGGTGTTTTTGTTTAGATAGTATGAAACCGCTTTACACCCCCAGTGTGTTTTTATACTGGTGTAGAGTGATTCTACATCGCATGACACTAATACAGAGTTAGTCTCAATACTGATCTCATTGATTTTGTTTAGTAGATGCATTGTGTCTCGTGTATAAGATGGTAATGAATCTACAATGTATCTTAAACGTGCATCTACATATTTGCTTGCTTTTTCTGTAAGGGAGCCGATCCCAGACACTATCAGCCTTCCTGGTGGCTTGTGTATGTCTTTATGTATTTTCGGCAGCAAATATAATGTGGCTGTTTTAGGTTCTTTGACTTCTAGAAATTTGTATTCCTTTTGATCTATAATTCCATTAGTAAAGGCTGAATGAATAAGTGTATTGTAACTATTCAAAAACATATCTGTAGGATTACACAGAAGTGCCTTATAATTTGAAGGGTTATTTAGCTGGCGTGATGCTTCCTCACGATACATAGTATCTGGCCAAATAACAATATTACCTCCCTTGTCACTATTTTTTATTTGTATTCCTTTCATATTTTTAAGTTGTTTTAGTGCCAAACATTCTCCCTTTGTCAAGTTGTGATTGGTATCTCCATCATTACCTTGTATTTCTAGGATGTCTTGGCATACTAAATTAAGAAAGGTTAATGTGTTATGTGACGTGGTGTTAGGAGGTACAAATTTTGATTTTGCTTTGAGAATTTTACGCCAGCTACTATTATCCTCTTCAGAAGTAGTACTAATGGTTTGATCTAAAAGGGCAATTAAATCATTGATAGCCGTTTGATCACTAGCATTTAGGGAGTTGGATTCAGAGTTACTAAAGTATTTCTTCAATAGAATTTTGCGAGTAAAAAGGTGTATATCTTTAATGGCTTCGAATTTGTTGAATTTAGGTGTGGGTATGAACGACAGGCCTCTTTTTAGGACTGATATCTGATCATTAGTAAGAGTTAAATTAGAAAGATTAATAATATTGAGTTCAGGACTATCTACTTCTTCTTGTGTTGTGGTTTGTAATTGAACCTGACTTGTCTCCTGGTTCTGGGTTTTGTGCTTGCGGCCCCTTCGTGTTCTATGCCTAAAGGGATGTTTGTGTTGTTCACTTTATGAGGTACAATTCTATTTTTCAAGATAGTTTTTGGTAGAGTCTCACCATCAGAAACTTCAGCATCAGTACTATCTCCTTCCTTATCTGAATTGTCTATATCTAGACTGGCTGTTTTTATTCTGACCCCATGTATATATTGTGTCTGAGGAATAGTCATTGAGGTCCCTGTCAATTTTGCGTTCTTTCCTTTCAGAGATATACCGTGCAAATTTCTCAACCTCTCCCTTAGTTTTATTATATGACTTTTGAAATTCCTCATTACATTCATATTGTTTGAGTTCATCACATAGTTTAGATATGCCCTCATTAATTTCATTTAGTTTGTCTAATTCATGTTCTGTTAAATATACCATCAGTTTGAGTGAGCATTCAGTTAGTGCACTTTCCCATTTCAATTTGAATTCAGGTTTATAGTCACTAAAAGACGGAAATAATTTTAATCTTAGACCTCTAGGAATGACATTGTTGTCCTTATAGAAATTGTACATTCCTATGTTCCACTGTTTTTTAATTTGTTTCCTTCTAAATTTCTTTAGATCTTTTAATGAATCAAACCATTCCATAATATTATTATTTTCAATGGTACTTTTGTTTTTTAACTCAGCAGTAAGATTAGTTATATCATTAGTCCATTGGAGCATTTCTGCTCCTAAATCAAAAGAGGCCATAGTTAGGAATTTAAAATGTGTGTGCTCAAGTTCAAAAGAAAAATGTGAGTGCAATTCTCACATTAATATACAATACTTTAGAGAAAAAATGTAAACTGGCACTACACACATATGCTAAGTAAGGAAAAGAATCTGTAAAACAGATTCCGGTGCTGTCCCTTAAATTAATATTAACAGGAGAGAGACAGAAAAGACAGGGGCTTAAATAGCACTCATCCTTACTAATTATTGGATATAAAACTTATATACTTTAATGTTAAAAGTTAAAAATAGGGTAAAACATCCCTAATAATTCCTAAACCCACTACCATAGAAACAAAAAGCAAAAACAAACACCAAACCGACAGTCACTTTTCTGTTTCCTGGCCGATAACAGGAGACGTCGGCATCAGGTGGCTGAAGTGACTGTACAGTGTTGGAGTAAAGTAATTAAAACAAATGCGTTTCGGCTAATATATAGCCTTTATCAATGCTATACTTTACAGTGTCAAATTGTTTAAGCCGAAGCTCAAGCGTGTATGGCCTTATATACCGGTCTATAGCTTCACAAACCGCCAATCCAAAGTGTCAAGAGGGAAACGCCTACGTATTGTCCAATCGTAGTGTGAGGCCAGTAAACACCCTCCATTTTGATTACTATGTATGGCTGAGGAGTGTGACTTCCGCCATAACCTACACGCTCATTGGGTGACTAAAAAGAACTAACACAAATGCCCGATTATATGGTACCAATGTTGCGATCATATAGTCCAGTCAGGGAAACAAAAAATATGCTTTCAAACACGATCGATTATCTATAAAGCATCACTATGTGACACAACTATATCATGTGAATGAATTCGTAACGATCGTGATAAGCATAACAGTACACTGATGCGAACGTCTTAAAAACAACCAAGTTACACCCGGATCCAAATGAACACACTATAAGTTTATCGGATACAAGAATATACCAATTATAGTTGTTTATATAGTTCTTGAGTACCGTATATCGTAATAAGTGCGACTTAGTATTTTATTTGTAAATTACAATTGGGTTTCAGGTTAGATGGTAAGTATTAAGACTATGATCTTATGCATGAGCAGCAGTGTCAGTGTGTAACATTAAAACTTTATTATAATTGACATATATCCACCAAAAACACAGTATGATTCATACTTTTACCAGTAATGCAGAAGAATGTGTACAACCCTTTATCCTCGTGTCCATATAAGTAGTATTGATGAATTTATGAGGATATTAAAATTATTAAGTTTACTTCCAAATAGGACTGCATCTGTATGTATGAGGATATTTAGATATATGTGTATTGTGATCATAAATTCAATAATTTAAAGTATGTAAGGTATGTTACAGCTGACATATGCTTAATATAATGCCATTATGGGTCATGTCATTAAGATATGAACATAACCATAATGGACTGGGTTACCATATATTAAAAGGGCATAAGGTTGCCTAAGAGTCATCCAATTAGATATACACCCAGTAATTATTATACTCATTCATGCCATTGGGCATGACGGTATTCAGATTAAAAACCCACTTAGTTTCCATCTGTAATAATTTGTTCTCAGTACTTCCCCCTCTTATTCCAGGCTTAAGTCTTTCCAAACCCCAACATTTTAAAGCATTGGTTTTTCCATTGTGGGCATGTAGAAAGTGTCTTGCGACACTTATGATTTGTTTATGTTTATCCACATCCCTCTGGGCAGTCCTTATATTACTGAGATGTTCTGTAATACGTGTTCCCATACTCCTTGTTGTCATACCAACATAGTATAAATTACAGCTGCAAGAGATACAGTAGATGACATTAGTGCTCTGGCAGTTAATATGTTGTCTGATTTTACACGTATTTCCAAATCTATCCACTATTGTTTGTTTTTTAACCATATGCTGGCATATTGAACAATGTCCACACGCGATAGAACCCTCATATATAGGTGATTTATTAGCATTTCTGTCATAATGGCTTGTTATAAGCGTATCCCTGATATTGTTTGCTCGTCTATATGTTAATAGAGGTCTATCTGGTAGCAACGGTTTCAATAGTTCGTCTCTGGTAAGGACATGCCAATGTTGTTGTAAAATGTTGGTAATTTTATCACTTTGTGTGGAATATGTAGTGATACATCGCAGGGGAGTATTATTCTCTTTAACTTTAGGAGTTAATAACTCTCTCCTATCCTTTCGCAGTGCTCTGTTATAGGCTTTAGCCAATGATTTTCTAGAGTAGCCTCTTTCAAGTAGTCTTTTTCTTAGATCGTGTGCAGCTTTTTTGAAACTGTCTAATGTACTACAATTTCTACGCAGGCGAGTGTATTCCCCCATGGGTAACCCTTTAATTGTTGCAGGATGATGGTAACTGCTTGCATGTAGTATATTGTTAGTAGACGTGGGCTTTCTGTATGCATTTGTTTCAATTGAGCTGCCTTTCTTGTGGATAGTAAGATCTAGAAATTCTACTTTGGATTTTTGTATAGTAGATGTTAAAAATAATCCAAATGGATTATCGTTAAGGATATCAATGAAATCTGTGAGGAGGTTCTCAGGGCCATTCCATATAAATAGAATGTCATCTATATATCTGGACCAGTGGGAGACATATTGAGTAAAGTGTTTTAGATTTTCATTGAACACTACTGTTTCCTCCCACCAGCCCAGATATATATTCGCATATGTGGGGGCACATGAGGTGCCCATGGCAGTCCCACAGATCTGCAGATAGAATTTATCATCGAATACGAAAAAGTTGTGGGTTAATATAAATTCTATCATATTTAGCAGAAATTCTTTAACCTCCTCACTCATACTGGTGTTTTTGTTTAGATAGTATGAAACCGCTGACACTGACACTGCTGCTCATGCATAAGATCATAGTCTTAATACTTACCATCTAACCTGAAACCCAATTGTAATTTACAAATAAAATACTAAGTCGCACTTATTACGATATACAGTACTCAAGAACTATATAAACAACTATAATTGGTATATTCTTGTATCCGATAAACTTATAGTGTGTTCATTTGGATCCGGGTGTAACTTGGTTGTTTTTAAGACGTTCGCATCAGTGTACTGTTATGCTTATCACGATCGTTACGAATTCATTCACATGATATAGTTGTGTCACATAGTGATGCTTTATAGATAATCGATCGTGTTTGAAAGCATATTTTTTGTTTCCCTGACTGGACTATATGATCGCAACATTGGTACCATATAATCGGGCATTTGTGTTAGTTCTTTTTAGTCACCCAATGAGCGTGTAGGTTATGGCGGAAGTCACACTCCTCAGCCATACATAGTAGTCAAAATGGAGGGTGTTTACTGGCCTCACACTACGATTGGACAATACGTAGGCGTTTCCCTCTTGACACTTTGGATTGGCGGTTTGTGAAGCTATAGACCGGTATATAAGGCCATACACGCTTGAGCTTCAGCTTAAACGATTTGACACTGTAAAGTATAGCATTGATAAAGGCTATATATTAGCCGAAACGCGTTTGTTTTAATTACTTTACTCCAACACTGTACAGTCACTTCAGCCACCTGATGCCGACGTCTCCTGTTATCGGCCAGGAAACAGAAAAGTGACTGTCGGTTTGGTGTTTGTTTTTGCTTTTTGTTTCTATGGTAGTGGGTTTAGGAATTATTAGGGATGTTTTACCCTATTTTTAACTTTTAACATTAAAGTATATAAGTTTTATATCCAATAATTAGTAAGGATGAGTGCTATTTAAGCCCCTGTCTTTTCTGTCTCTCTCCTGTTAACATTAACATTGTTCACCATGGAAGTTTTGCTCAGTATCCAATGAGCTTCAACCCTATTGATGAGTATTATACAAACATGTTCTTTCTCTTAAAGGCATGTTTTGTTTAATAAACAGCAATGCACTACTGGTTGTATACTGAACACATGGGTGAGCCAATCACAATCAGTATATATATGAAGCCACCAATCAGCAGCTAGAACCTAGGTTATGTGCTGCTCTTGAACTTTCCTAGATAAACCTTTCAGCAAAGGATAACAAGAGAAAGAAGTAAATTAAATAATAGAAGTAAATTGAAAAGTTGTTTAAAATCATATTCTCTATCTGAATCATGAAAGAAAAAAAATTGGATTTCATGTCCCTTTAACTTCAAAATCAACAGCTTTTCTCATGCGAAAAAAAAGATATATTTATATTTTAACAGTGATCTTTCGTATGCACAACAGAAAATGTCATTTTCCTTTAACTTACTGTTTAGCACAGATCGAGTATCTGGGGTTTTTAATGTAATATTGCACGCCATATTAATCTAGTCAAATTAGATCAAATTGATTTTTTTTCCCTGTGATGGAAGATTCATTATTAGCAGATGGTAATGGCTTCTTATTGATTAGTTTAAAGATTACACGTTTTCCTATTTTATCCTCTTTTGTAAAAAAAAGGCTGTCAATAGCCCGTTATCTACATCACTGTGTAAATGGTGCACTCACATCTGTTGTTCAGGTTTATTACACTTTGACACACAGAGCTTTACTGCACTTGATGATCTATTATACTATTTTTAACTACATGGATACAATGTGTTTGACATCAGGAGTGAAAGAGTTAAAGTCCATTCTAGTGAAAACATTACATGCTCTCATTTTATCTCATTTTTTGTCATGTTATCTCTATCAACTCTGCAAATGTATGTGTTTAACCCATTTGGGACCAAGCTGTGTAACTAGCACTGCTGATAGGGTCAGCAGCAGTTTCAGCTTGGGACCAGCAGTTCTCTGAGGCTCAAAGGCAGTACTTTAAATGTGTTTGATTCCTTTGGGGACGTTAAACACACTGATTTGCAGGGTCTTCAGTGGTAAAATGACATGCTGTAAATAATGAGAACTTGTATTTGTTTCACTAAAGGTCATTTAACCCATTCGCTACCGGGAATTTCAGAGAAAAGCTTGCCAAAAATACAAGAGAATTTTTAGCATGTTGCTATCATTCCATTTAAACAGAAATAGAGCCTTGTTTGTTTTTTTTTGTTGTTTTTTATTTACCTTAAAAACTATATTTATTTATTTTTGAGTAGACACCCCAAGGTATTGATCTAGGACACTGGCTTGCATACCTATCCTTAGGCCTCCCTAAGGCCACGTTTTGAGGATATCTGAACTAGAGAACAGGTAAAATAATCAGCTGATTAGTAACCATGGTTATTTTACCACCTATCATCCAAGGTAATCCTGAAAATCTGGCCTGTTAAGCAGGCCTGAGGTAGGGTTGCCACCTCGGCCATCTTTTCCTGGACACTTATGAGTTACGCATGCTGCAGGGTGTGCAGGGAGTAACATGAATAGTGCTGTCCAGAATCACTTTTCGTGTGCTGTCCAGGATTGCAATTAAGGTTGCCACCTTGGCCATGTTTTCGTGGACTCTTTTGAGTTATACATGCTGCAGAGTGTGCAGAGAGGAGCATGAATAGTGCTGTTCAGTGTCACTATTTGTGTGCTGTCAAGGGTTGACAAATAGTGACACTGAACAGCACTATTCATGTTCCTCTCTGCACACCCTGCAGCCTGTATAACTCATGTGTCCAGGAAAACATGGCTGAGGTGGCAACCCTAGCCTGAGGACAAGTTTTAAAACCAGTGATCTAGGCAAATTTTGGTATATTTCATGCCACCATTTCCCAGCCAAATGTAATCATATAAAAAAAATGGTTAACTTTTTCACAAACTTTGGGTTTCTCACATTATTTACCTACCGCTTGTGCAATCATGACACATATGATTGAAAAAGCTTCTCTGGGATCCCCTTTGTTCGGAAATAGCAGACATGCATGGATTTGCAACTGGTTTTTGGTAATTAGAAGGTCACTAATTGCAGCTGCGCACCACAGTTCTGAAATTCCCAGCAGTGAAGGGGTTAATTAAAGTAAGTTTTTTTTTTAAGGAACTTTTAGGGTTTATATACAGGTAAGGTTAGTCTGTTTTGGGGTAACTTAGGGGGTGCTAGTTTAAGGGGTTTAGATGTTAATGGGTTACTTTGCGATAAGTGTTGTTACGGTTTAGGGGTTAATAGTGTATTAGGTTACTTTGCGATGGAGGGTGTGGCGGTTTAGGGGCTAATAGTGTAGTGGGTTACTTTGTGATGGGGGTGTGGTGGTTTAGAGATTAATAGAATAGTTTAGTGCAACTGTTTCCTCTGGTCAAACATAGAAAATATGGGGAGTGTAAATTAATGTGATTTTACGCAAACAAAGTTGCAGTAATTTGTAATATGGATTTGAGTGTAAAGAACACTGTGATCTCGCAATAAAGTTTACATTCTTCATGCTATAAATATTGCTCCACTCGTAAAATGCCCCTTAATTGGACAGTTCCAAAATTGTTACACTATGCAAGTAATTAACTAATCCAAAATTTCTTCTGTTGAGCACCTCCCACCTACTCTGGCCCTTGTGCAAGGAAATACACAAATATAGCACACATACCCACATTTTTAATTAGAAGAGCTCAAAAATGACATTTCACTCTATGGAAAGCCTATTTAAATCTACATGACATTTGAAAGTAACCTTTCTTTCACTTGCCGGCTCTATAAAAAGAACAAACACTGCTTGTCCTTTGTCTGAGTGTTATTAAAGTCTTCAGTAACCATCAAGTATTTTTGTCATTCTGTGTCTTCCTTCTGTTGTGAGTTCCATTTATTTTGTTAAGAGCACAATTCTGCCAGTGCTTGCTCTCCTCCTGAGTTGCATCCTGTGAGTTCCATCTCTTTTTTTCAAGTTTTCAATACTGCCAGTATTTCTGTCCACTTGTAATGTTTCATCTCTTATGTCAATGACATAGTTCTGTGAGTGCTGTTATGCCAAGTTTCCTAAAGTTCTTTCCAGTTCATCTGGGTTTTTTATCAGCCAGGAGAATCATGTGAGTTCCAGCTCTTCTGTAAAGTTCACAGTTCTGTCAGTGTCATCTATTCTGTTGAGCTTCTACGCATCAAATCTTTTGTTAAGTTTCAGAGCATCATCTACACAGCTACCAGCAGTGAATATCTGTCATGCTATGAGTCCTGTTTGTAAGCTTATTCCTTCCTTTGCCAGGTGTTCTGGTGCAAGACAGGAGTTAACATTAGTCAACCATTTTGGCAGTTGTTGCCTGTTAGTGTTCACACTGCTACTTGGCCATTTTTTTAGGTACCACATCATTATCATCTGCCAAAGTTCTGGTCAGTACCTCCAGTGGGAGTGATCACCTTCTATTCCTTAGTGTGTTTAGTAACCCAAAACCTGAAGCAATATACATATTTTTATTTTTTTTAAATTTGTAAATGTGCTAAATTCACATTCTACCTGTTCTCCTAAAGGACTCTGAGCAAAGGCCTCATCATGAATGTATTACATTTATGGCTGCATTTATGGTTATACACTCTAGTAACCTATTTGTAACTGCTCCTAATTGGCTACAGCAGAGAAAGAAACCCAAGTTACAACATTGCGTTAGACACTAAAAGAGTACACTTATTTTTTCAATATTTAAACAACTAATAAAACTTTAAAAAATACATCTGCATATTATCCTTAGACTAATCATTTCTTTGAATTCATCTTTTTATCTAGCATTTATTCAGTGTTTAATGTCCCATTAATGACCCTATAAATGTACATGAAATGTAATTTGTTTATGATTCAGAAAGAGTATAGATTTTTAAACAAATTTCCAATTAATTATCAATCATGAACGTTGCTTTCTTCTGTTAGTATCCTTTGCTGAAGGAGCATCAGTGCACTACTGGGAGCTAGCAGAACACATCAGTAAGCCAATGACAATAATATGTGCAGCCACCAATCATCAGCTAGCTCTTGCTCCTGAGCCTAACTAGGTATGATTTTTCAACAAAGGATACCAATAAAACTAAGCAAATTTGATAATACAATTAAAATATAAAACTGTTTTAAATTGTATGCTCTATCTGAATCATGTGTTGAGTTTAATGTCACTTTAAAGTAAAAAAAAGTAGGTGGCTTTCTACAAGGAAACTAAAATACTGTTTGTTTTTTTGTTAATCAATGTAAAACACATATTGTTAATACATTTCAGGAATTATGCTTATTATTATTTTTCTTCTATGACCAACATTGCAGGGATAAACTACACAGTTATGTATATGCAATATTAAGTCATTTAGTATCTATGGTCACCACCTGTTGACCATAGATACTAAATTACTTCATCACACCAGCTGTTCCTTGTTAAGATGATTCATTTTTTTATTATATGCATTGAGGTTAGATGTACACATTTGGAATTAATTACTGAATTTTAAAATGTTTCTATTTCTACAAAAATAAGTAACTCAAAAAGCATTCTGTCATTCAATATTTGTTTGGGTTTTAAATATATTTCTATGAACTAAAGTCTGCCACTAATACTTAATAACACCCATAAGGGTTTTGTTGTAAAGCGACATGTAAGTAAAAATGAAGCTTTTATGGTTCAGATGGAGCATGCAATTTTAATAGAATTTTCAATTTTCTTTATTTACTTTGATTTCTTAGTAACCTTTGTTGAAAAGCTCAGGAGCAGGAATAGTGATTGGTGATACACATTTATGCTTCTTGTCATTGACTCACTGGGTTTATTTATGTAGGTCCCAGTAGTGCTTACAGTGGACAGGGAACACATCTATATATGTATAGGTACTACATACTGTGTGTATATGTGTTGTGTACATGATACCCTATACATCTAAGGAGATCTACAGGAAAAGTCACATCGGGACCCAAACATCTTAAAATGGTGTAGAGCAGTCTCTTTCTGTCAAAGTGTGATTGTTAATCTTACTTGCAGTGTTGTGAAACAGACAGTACTGGTGTCTTCATAACTGGCATTTAAAATGGTATTACACTCTCTTAAGTTCAGAAGGAATCTATTGCCATCCGTTTCCATCCTCACCACTGCTAAACCATCTGAATGTCATTTGTATGTAGTCATGATGGGCATACTGGGCATAATTACTCAATTGCTATATGGTCACGTTGACAAGTATTGTTTAAGTATTTATAGTTATCGATTGCACCATTTCATGTTTGACGTAATCTTAAAACAAGATGGAGATTACAGGTTTCTATTAAAAGGACTTTTTTACAGTACTGGAACTAACTTTTACAGTGCTTGTTCCTACATTAAACTGAATCATACATTCACAAAGGGAGGAGCAAGCACTGTATAATGTAGTTTCATGTTTGGAGCATGCATAAAGGTGCGTCCCCTATAAAAACCTGGTTACAAAGGCACAATCTCATTTGAACATCTTCTATGCAAATTTCATGATGCAAGTTCCTGCTTTACAGTTTCAGTATTTTTAAAATTAATTTCAGTTCCCCTCATTCTGTTTATATTTCTTTGTAATGTCATAACTAATAGCTCCTAGTTGAACTTATCAGTTGTGGAGTTACAGACTAATGTACTTACTCTAATCTGCTTTCTTCACACTATATGCCAAATAGCATTATATATCTATAAAAGCAACTGTTGGTATCCCATTACATTTCTTCCTAGTAGCACTTTGTCTACCCTAATTCCTTTTATGAAATAACATCACTGACATTTTAAATGTATTTTTCCCCCTTAATTTTTGCACAGGATAGTACACATATTGCAAGTTAAAATGTTTGTGTTGGGTTTGCTGTTCCAACTGTTGGGACTTGTCTGTTGGAAATTATAGTTTTTGAAGCCTTTTACTGCTAATAAAAGGCTATGCACTGTGGATCTATTTGTTTCTAGCAGATACTTGATATTAACGAAAAAGTCTAGCCACTTGAATAACTTTGGAAAAGTTGTCTGAACTTCAAAATATGGAGACTACTAATGAGCATATTATCAGAGTCCTAGAGGAGCTCCTGACTCAATACCTGCTACTTTGTAGCAAGGTGTTTTGCCACTCTAGTGAGCCTACATTTACCTTGAATTCTGATTAAGTTGGTACATAATCACTACATTTCTAGCATTCATAAGTTCGTTCAGAGCTTTTCTATCAGTTCTAGACGGGTTATCATCAACTAGGTCAGTGAAAGGCAAATCATGAATATCTTTCTCAACCAGTTTCACAAAGAGATTGACTGCTGGAATCGTTGCTAACTGGGGCATGAATTTAGATTTAGATTTAAAGTGGGACGTAACCTTAACTTGTGGGTTGATGGTTTCACTATCCTGTTGTTGAGAGGAAGTAGCATCAGATTCTAAGAGCAGTTGTTCAAGGTCTGCAAGAGCCAAATTGTTCTCCTTATCTATGTTGACATCTTTTATTACCATATGTCCCTTTTCTTTGAACATTTGTGAGAGGACAATTCGTCTGGCAAAGTAGTGCAAGTCTGGTTAGATATATACGCTATCCACTATCTCTCCTCATGACCTTAATGAGAAACTTGATCTTGCCTGTTTTTTGGGATAAAAATAATGTACTAGTACACTCTAGAGGTCGATTGTTAACTGAAATTGTACTTACAAGTTGTAGTATTGAAATAATATACTCGTCTGACAGAGTGAAACCCATTATGCTCCTTTTGATTATGAGGAACTCCTTATAATATCAATAAGCTATGTAAATATTTTATATTTGTAAATATCATAAAGCATGTGAAACTGTGAATTATATGTTAAGAAACTTAGGCCTAGATTTGGAGTTTGGCGGTAGCCGTGAAAACCAGCGTTAGAGGCTCCTAACGCTGGTTTTAGGCTACCGCCGGTATTTGGAGTCAGTCAAAAAAGGGTCTAAAGCTCACTTTTCAGCCGCGACTTTTCCATACCGCAGATCCCCTTACGTCAATTGCGTATCCTATCTTTTCAATGGGATCTTTCTAACTCCGGTATTTAGAGTCGTGGCTGAAGTGAGCGTTAGAATTCTAACGACAAAACTCCAGCCGCAGAAAAAAGTCAGTAGTTAAGAGCTTTCTGGGCTAACGCCGGTTTATAAAGCTCTTAACTACTGTGCTCTAAAGTACACTAACACCCATAAACTACCTATGTACCCCTAAACCGAGGTCCCCCCACATCGCCGCCACTCGATTAAATTTTTTTAACCCCTAATCTGCCGACCGCCACCTACGTTATCCTTATGTACCCCTAATCTGCTGCCCCTAACACCGCCGACCCCTATATTATATTTATTAACCCCTAACCTGCCCCCCTCAACATCGCCGCCAGCTACCTACACTTATTAACCCCTAATCTGCCGTCCGCACGCCGCCGCCAGCTACATTATAGCTATGTACCCCTAATCTGCTGCCCCTAACACCGCCGACCCCTATATTATATTTATTAACCCCTAACCTGCCCCCCTCAACGTCGCCGCCAGCTACCTACACTTATTAACCCCTAATCTGCCGTCCGCACGCCGCCGCCAGCTACATTATAGCTATGTACCCCTAATCTGCTGCCCCTAACACCGCCGACCCCTATATTATATTTATTAACCCCTAACCTGCCCCCCTCAACGTCGCCGCCAGCTACCTACACTTATTAACCCCTAATCTGCCGAGCGGATCTCACCGCTACTATAATAAAGTTATTAACCCCTAATCCGCCTCACTAACCCTATAATAAATAGTATTAACCCCTAATCTGCCCTCCCTAACATCGCCGACACCTAACTTCAATTATTAACCCCTAATCTGCCGACCGAATCTCGCCGCTATTCTAATAAATGGATTAACCCCTAAAGCTAAGTCTAACCCTAACACTAACACCCCCCTAAGTTAAATATAATTTAAATCTAACGAAATAAATTAACTCTTATTAAATAAATTATTCCTATTTAAAGCTAAATACTTACCTGTAAAATAAATCCTAATATAGCTACAATATAAATTATAATTATATTATAGCTATTTTAGGATTTATATTTATTTTACAGGTAACTTTGTATTTATTTTAACCATGTACAATAGCTATTAAATAGTTAAGAACTATTTAATAGCTAAAATAGTTAAAATAATTACAAAATTACCTGTAAAATAAATCCTAACCTAAGTTACAATTAAACCTAACACTACACTATCAATAAATTAATTAAATACAATACCTACAAATAACTACAATTAAATAAACTAACTAAAGTACAAAAAATAAAAAAGAACTAAGTTACAAAAAATAAAAAAATATTTACAAACATCAGAAAAATATTACAACAATTTTAAACTAATTACACCTACTCTAAGCCCCCTAATAAAATAACAAAGCCCCCCAAAATAAAAAATGCCCTACCCTATTCTAAATTACTAAAGTTCAAAGCTCTTTTACCTTACCAGCCCTGAACAGGGCCCTTTGCGGGGCATGCCCCAAAGAATTCAGCTCTTTTGCCTGTAAAAAAAAACATACAATACCCCCCCCAACATTACAACCCACCACCCACATACCCCTAATCTAACCCAAACCCCCCTTAAATAAACCTAACACTAAGCCCCTGAAGATCTTCCTACCTTGTCTTCACCATGCCAGGTATGACCGTCCGTTCCAGGCTCCGATATCTTCATCTAAGCCCAAGCGGGGGCTAGACATCCATCATCCGATGGCTGAAGAAGTCCAGAAGAGGCTCCAAAGTCTTCATCCTATCCGGGAAGAAGAGTAGATCTGGACCGGCAACCATCTTCTTCCAAGCGGCATCTTCTATCTTCATCCGATGAGGACCGGCTCCATCTTGAAGACCTCCACCGCGGACCCATCTTCTTCCGACGACGACTTCCCGACGAATGACGGTTCCTTTAAGGGACGTCATCCAAGATGGCGTCCCTCGAATTCCGATTGGCTGATAGGATTCTATCAGCCAATCGGAATTAAGGTAGGAAAATTCTGATTGGCTGATGGAATCTTCAGGGGCTTAGTGTAAGGTTTATTTAAGGGGGGTTTGGGTTAGATTAGGGGTATGTGGGTGGTGGGTTGTAATGTTGGGGGGGGGGTATTGTATGTTTTTTTTTACAGGCAAAAGAGCTGAATTCTTTGGGGCATGCCCCGCAAAGGGCCCTGTTCAGGGCTGGTAAGGTAAAAGAACTTTGAACTTTTGTAATTTAGAATAGGGTAGGGCATTTTTTTATTTTGGGGGGCTTTGTTATTTTATTAGGGGGCTTAGAGTAGGTGTAATTAGTTTAAAATTGTTTTAATATTTTTCTAATGTTTGTAGATATTTTTTTATTTTTTGTAACTTAGTTCTTTTTTATTTTTTGTACTTTAGTTAGTTTATTTAATTGTATTTATTTGTAGATATTGTATTTAATTCATTTATTGATAGTGTAGTGTTAGGTTTAATTGTAGGTAATTGTAGGTATTTTATTTTATTTATTTATTGATAGTGTAGTGTTAGGTTTAATTGTAACTTAGGTAAGGATTTATTTTACAGGTAATTTTGTATTTATTTTAACTATTTTAGCTATTAAATAGTTCTTAACTATTTAATAGCTATTGTAAATGGTTAAAATAAATACAAAGTTACCTGTAAAATAAATATAAATCCTAAAATAGCTATAATATAATTATAATTTATATTGTAGCTATATTAGGATTTATTTTACAGGTAAGTATTTAGCTTTAAATAAGAATAATTTATTTAATAAGAGTTAATTAATTTCGTTAGATTTAAATTATATTTAAGTTAGGGGGGTGTTAGTGTTAGGGTTAGACTTAGCTTTAGGGGTTAATACATTTATTAGAATAGCGGTGAGCTCCAGTCGGCAGATTAGGGGTTAATGTTTGAAGTTAGGTGTCGGCGATGTTAGGGAGGGCAGATTAGGGGTTAATACTATTTATTATAGGGTTAGTGAGGTGGATTAGGGGTTAATAACTTTATTATAATAGCGTTGTGGTTCGGTCAGCAGATTAGGGGTTAATAAGTGTAGGCAGGTGGAGGCGACGTTGTGGGCGGCAGATTAGGGGTTAATAAATATAATATAGGGTCGGCGGTGTTAGGGGCAGCAGATTAGGGGTACATAGGGATAATGTAAGTAGCGGCGGTTTACGGAGCGGCAGATTAGGGGTTAATAATAATATGCAGGGGTCAGCGATAGCGGGGGCGGCAGAATAGGGGTTAATAAGTGTAAGGTTAGGGGTGTTTAGACTCGGGGTAAATGTTAGAGTGTTAGGTGCAGACGTAGGAAGTGTTTCCCCATAGCAAACAATGGGGCTGCGTTAGGAGCTGAACGCGGCTTTTTTGTAGGTGTTAGGTTTTTTTCAGCTCAAACAGCCCCATTGTTTTCTATGGGGGAATCGTGCACAAGCACGTTTTTGAGGCTGGCCGCTTCCGTAAGCAACTCTGGTATCGAGAGTTGAAGTTGCGTTAAATATGCTCTAGGCTCCTTTTTTGGAGCCTAACGCAGCCATTCTATGGACTCTCAATACCAGAGTTATTTTAACGGTGCGGCCAGAAAAAAGCCAGCGTTAGCTACGCGGGTCGTTACCGACAAAACTCTAAATCTAGCCGAATGTAACCTAAAAACCCAATCAATTACAATGTATCCTTTCACCTCATTCCATGGGCAGACACAAATGTGCTTAAAAGACCTGCAAGTGGGAGTATACAATAAGCCCTGAGGAAGCCCCGTTGAGTCTTGTTACGTGGGGGTGAAACGCGCTTAGGCATTGGAGGACTTACTTACCTCATAACCTGTGAAGGCGCTGAATCCAAATGCTGTCTGAGTTGATCTGTCTCAATAAGCAGCACACTCATCTATTTGGAACTGCATTGACATCTTGGCTATAAAACTTGTCGATCGTTTGATGGTACAGGTCTGACAATGGATACGGCGTCCTCCCCATAGCAGCCGTGAACTGAGCTTATATATCCGCCAAACCTGAGGCGGCTGAACCACACATATGAAAATGCGTTTCTATTCTCTTTCAAGTGTTGATGTATCTGTGTGATCAACTGTGTACTGCTTATGCTCACTTACCTAAGTTGGCTCAACTTTGCATATGAAAATACGTTATTTTTTGCTACAAAGTGTTGATGTATCTGTATTAACAACTGTGTTTTACCACGCCTATTTGATTTCAGCACGCATTTTCTGCATATTACTGCATACTACCAGTGCCTCTAGCTTTCCCTAGCATGGATGACATGGATACCATTTCTTCTTTCCTGCCTAAGTTTAACCATCATAAGCTGTTTGGTGGTTCTGTGTGCAGAAGGGTGTTGTACTTTTTACCGCTGATTACTTATGTTTGGTATTACAGGCGCCAATGTTACGAGGACTGGTCCTTTTTATTATATATATCCTTAATATTATAATGTTTTTATAAATTGGGTGTTTTTTGTCACTGTATATTTAATGCACTAGCTGTCTAGAGGGCATTTCCATCCTGTGATGGCATCTGTGTATGGCTCATATGCTACCCCTTTAATTGCTGTTTGGTTTTTACTAACAAATCTTTCATAAAAGAGTACTGTATTCCCTGGCTTTTGACAAATGGTCTTATCATATTCCTTTTGTGGCATCTATCTCTTGCTGTAATTTATTACGTATCATTTTCCAGGGCCTGCACAAAGAGTTGCCAATTTAGCACCTTAAAATTTTAAAAACTTAAATTAAATATCTCTATTTAGCTTATACTAGAGGCTGACTCTCCACAAAAACAATATATATATATATATATATATATATATATATATATATATATATATATATATATATATATATATATATATATATATATATATATATATATGTAAAGATATATACATATACAGTATCTCACAAAAGTGAGTACACCCCTCACATTTTTGTGAATATATTTTATTATATCTTTTCAAGTGACAATACTGAAGAAAAGACACTTTGCTACAATGTAAAGTAGTGAGTGTACAGCCTGTATAACAGTGTAAATTTGCTGTTCACTCAAAATAACTCAACACACAGCCATTAATGTCTAAACTGTTGGCCACAAAAGTGAGTACACCCCTAAGTGGAAATGTCCAAATGGGCAAAATTAGCCCTTTTCCCTCCCCGGTGTCATGTGACTCACACTTTCTCATACTGGTCACTTACTGGAAGTTCAACATGGCACCTCATGGCAAAGAACTCTCTGAGGATCTGAAAAAGAGAATTGTTGCTCTACATAAAGATGGCCTAGGCTATAAGAAGATTGACAAGACCCTAAAATTGAGCTGCAGCACGGTGGGCAAGATCATACAGCGGTTTCACAGGACAGGTTTCACTCAGAACAGGCCTCACCATGGTCAACCAAAGAAGTTGAGTGCACATGCTCAGGGTCAAATCCATAGGTTGTATTTAGGAAATTGACGTATAAGTGCTGCCAGCATTGCTGCAGAGGTTGAAGGGGTGGGGGGGTTCAGCCTGTCAGTGCTCAGACCATACGCCGCACATTGCATCAAATTGGTCTGCATGGCTGTCGTCCCAGAAAGAAGCCTCTTCTAAAGATGATGCACAAGAAAGCCCGCAAACAGTTTGCTGAAGACAAGCAGACTACGTACATGGATTACTGGAACCATGTCCTGTGGTCCAATGAGACCAAGATAAACTTATTTGGTTCAGATGTTGCCAAGCATGTGTGGCGGCAGCCAGGTGAGGAGTACAAAGACAAGTGTCTCTTGCCTACAGTCAAACATGGTGGTGGGAGTGTCATGGTCTGGGCCTGCATGAGTGCTGCCGGCACTGGGGAGCTACAGTTCATTGAGGGAACCATGAATGCCAACATGTACTGTGAACATACTGAAACAGAGCATGATCCCCTCCCTTCGGCGACTGGGCCACAAGGCAGTATTCCAAAATGATAACAACCCCAAACAAACCTCCAAGACGACCACTGCCTTGCTAAAAAAGCTGAGGGTAAAGGTGATGGACTGGCCAAGCATGTCTCCAGACCTAAACCCCATTGAGCATCTGTGGGGCCTCCTCAAATGGAAGGTGGGGGAGTGCAAGGTCTCTAACATCCACCAGCTCTGTGATGTCGTCATGGAAGAATGGAAGAGGACTCCAGTGGCAACCTGTGAAGCTCTGGTGAACTCTATGCCCAGGAGGGTTAAGGCAGTGCTGGAAAATAATGGTGGCCACACAAAATAATGATACTTTGGGCCCAATTTGGACATTTCCACTTAGGGGTGTACTCAATTTTGTTGCCAACGGTTTAGACATTAATGTCTGTGTGTTGAGTTATTTTGAGGGGACACCAAATTTACACTGTTATACAGGCTTTACATTTACTACTTTACATTGTAGCAAGGTGTAATTTCTTCAGTGTTGTCACATGAAAAGATATAATAAAATATTTACAAAAATGTTAGGGGTGTACTCACTTTTGTGAGATACTGTATATATAGGAATATCAATTTAAAAATACATAGAATATATTCCCCTATGTGAAGAACATTGGAATGTGAAATATTTACAGTAAATACATAGTTAAAAAGTTTATTAAATATAAATATTGCATAAATACGATTTTACATGTTCTCAACTACTTGACTGTGTATATATATGTTTGTAAATACATATATATAAATATAAATAAATCCTTGCACACATATAAACACACACACACACACACACACATATATATATATATATATATATATATATATATATATATATATATATATATATATATATATATACAGTATATATATATATATACATATACATATACAAATATAGGCATGTGTATGTATTTATCTCTATGTTAAAGTCTTTTTTCTAACACCTAAAACCTCATATCTTTAAGCCCTTATTTTTATCAGACACTGTTAATATGAGTGTAACTGTACTTTTAAATGTAATTTTGTTTATTTTTCCCACTTTTTAGTCAAGTGTAACAGTTAACCAGAGCTCTGAAGTAAAGCTATCCCGACAAGCGTTAAATTCAACTGCGCTTAAGCGGACACGTTTACTTTCAACTTGTAATAAGAGCCACAATAAACCCCTTTTCACTTGCACGCAACAGCTAGAGTACCACCACTAGTAACCATAAGTGGGCATGAAATTAAATGTTTTATGGGCACACAAATAATTTGAGCACTATAGAACAGTAGTGTTTGCAAAAATTAATAATCAAACTCTTTTTTGTTTTTGTTTCTTACTGCATGTTTTATTTGAATCAGGAAACTTTCATTTTGACTTCCAGGTCTCATTAAAGTGAAAGTCAATCCTAGCATTTGTGAAACGCTGGGATTGGCCATTGAAACAAATAAAGGGGACTTTCATTCATAAAGTATAAAATACTTCATGCTGAAAGCTCCTTCATTTGTTTCAAGCGTTGCCGCACTGAGCTGCTCAAGCAGCCCACGGCAGAACGCTGTTTTGCTAGAGAGGTGACGTTTCCATTTCTTAGCAAATAGTGTGCAGGAAATCCGGTTCCCAAGGGCGACAAGCGGGATTTTTCGCACAGCTATTGGCTAAGAGGTGAAAATGTCACCTCTCTAGCAATACATAGTTCTGCCATGGGCTGCCCTAGCAGCTTAGTGTGGCGAACGTTTGAAACAAGTAAAGGAGCTTTAAGCATGAAGTATTTTACACTTCATGAATGAAAGTCCCCTTTATGTGTTCCAATGGTCAATCCTAGCATTTCACAAACGCTAGGATTGACTTTGATTGGAATTATTTTTATGTGGCTTTGAACCAAGAAAATGTGTCACATATCTGTACTATAATCGCGTTTGTAACACGTCCGTCGCTGTCGCCAGTTGCGCACGCATTCTCAAAGGAATGTTGGCTGTGCGAGGCAGCCAAAAGAATGTTGGCTGCGCACGCAGACAAAAGAATCCACCTGGATGCAGCATAGGCAAACCCGAAGCCTTAAAAAAAAAACATGCAACCACCGCACAAAATAACTAAGAAACATGTAACCGCCCGCAAGAAATAAAAATATAAACATGTAACCGCCCGCATGAAGTATAACAAAAAAATCTAACCTCCCGCATGAAGTATTAACAAACACCTAAACCGCAAACCCAACATCGCAAAATAATAAAGTAATTAACCCCTAATCCGCAAATAACATAATTAAAATATTAACCCCCTAACTGCTAACCCCTCACATCACAATAAATCTAATTAACCTATTAACCCCTAAACCGCCAACCCCCACATTGCAATAAACCTAATTAACCCATTAACCCCTAAACCGCCAACCCCCAACATCGCAATAAACCTAATTAACCTATTAACCCCTAAACCACCACCCCCCCACAATGCAAATATCTAATTTAATTACTAAGCCCCCTAACCTAACACCCCCAAAATTAACCCCAATACTAAGTTACAATTAAATAAAACCTAACATTAAATTATAAAAAATTAATCTAAAATTACAAAAAATAAAAAACTCTAAAATTACAGAAAAAATAAACAAAATTATCAAAAATATTTTTTTAACCTAATCCCTATGAAAATAAAAAAGCCCCCCCACAAATAAAAACACCCCCTAAACTAAACTGCCAATAGCCCTTAAAAGGGCCTTTTGTAGGGCATTGCCCTAAGTTAAACAGCTCTTTTACATTTAAAAATTACTAAATCCCCCCTAACAGTAAAATTCCCAACCCACAAACCCCCCCAAAATATAAAAAACTAACACTAAAAAAAACTAAACTACCCAATGCCCCTAAAGTGGCATTTGTATGGGCATTGTCCTTAAAAGGGCATTCAGCTCTTTTACTGCCTTTAAAAGGCCATTCAGCTCTTTCACCACCCATTAAATCCCTAATCTAATAAATATATATTTTTTTTTTAAAAAAGCCTAAGTCTAACCCCTAGATAGGTACTCACAGTTCCTGAAGTTCGACGGAGAAGGTCTTCTTCCAGGCAGCTCCATCATCTTCTATATTCATCCGGAGCGAAGGCGGCATGGAGCTGAGGTGCGGAGCAGTCTTCACCGATGCGTTGATACTAAACGTCGGTCCTCAGTGGCGTGGAGGCTCCTCTTTATGCAAACGTCCGTCGCACACTAAAGATTGAATGCAAGGTACCCCATATTTATTGGGGTACCTTGTATTCTTATTGGCTGAAATTTTTAAATCAGCCAACAGGATGAGAGCTACTGTATTCTTATTGGCTGATTTGAACAGCATTCAATCTTTAGTGCACAACGGACAACAGATGAAGAGGAGCCTCCATGCCACCGAGGACCTCTTCCGCCAAGGACCGCCGCCATTGAGTACCACCGTTGAGGATCCACGCGTCAGAGAAGACAGCTCCACTCCGTTGAGGATCCACAGCTCCACACCGCCTTCGCTCCAGATGAAGATAGAAGATGATAGAGAAGTCTGGAAGAAGACCTTCTCTACCGGAGTTCAGGACTGGTGAGTACCTATTTGGGGCTTAGTGTTAGGATTTTTTTTTATTTTTTATTTTTTTTTATTTTTAAGATTAGGGATTTAATAGGCTGGAAAAGAGCTGATTGCCCTTTTAAGGGCAGTAAAAGATCTGAATTCCCTTTTAAGGGCAGTAAAAGATCTGAATGCCCTTTTAAGGGCAATGCTCATACAAATGCCCCTTTAGGGGCAATGGGTAGTTTAGATTTTTTTAGTGTTAGTTTTTTTTATTTTGGGGGGATTTGGTGGGTGGGTTTTTTTTACTGTAATGGGGTAATTGGTCATTTGTTTAGGTAAAAGAGTTGTTTAACTTAGGGCAATGCCCTGCAAAAGCCCTTTAAATGGCTATTGGTAGTTAAGTATTAGATTAGGGGGTGTTTTTATTTTGGGGAGGGGGTATTTTTATAGGGGTATGAGTTTAGGTTTAAATTTTTTATTTTGGATATTTGTTTATTTTTTTCTGTAATTTTACATTTTTTATTTTTTGTAATTTTAGCTTTGGGGGTTGTAGTTTTTTGTTACATAGACTGCCCTCCGGGCAGGCTTATCGCCTAGTTCAACATATAAATCTTGATTCAAGCAAACATCCAACATCAGAAGCTATAGTAAATTAATGTTTGCACATTTGTCAACTATTTGTTCCAGTCATTAAAATTAAATTAAAAAGTTACAGGATTAGAGAATATACGTTTCTCCACCTTCCCCATGCCTCCATTATATATCAGGTCTTCACTATATTTTTTTTCAGGTTTTCTCACCGTTTTCTCTAAATGGGATTTAATGCGTCACTTCAACTACAGAGACTCAAAATGAAATTTTAGTAAAACATCAGCAATTTTACCACTCAAAAAATGCATTCTTCCCGCTCTAGTTTATTCCTAAAAGACAGTCTACATTTTATAAGAACACTTTGCTCTGTGCAGCTCAAAACAGGATTTTGTCTTTTTACAATGGAAGTTGATGTTTTAAAATAATTGCTTGACTTGCACCTTTAAGAAAACAAATGAGATAATTCAACAATATATTAAGATACTTCTCTATATTTAAATACTGAAAAGAATTGAAAATATTCTGTCAAAACTGCTAAGTGACATTATTTTGTCATGGTTTCTTAAAGGTTTAAGCCTTTTGGGCTGTTTTTATTAGAAAAAGCTTTTTAAAGGTCATGCATGAATTTAAATCTTTACTTATTGTCTGTTTTTTTCAAGCTGCCATCATTATTATTGCATATAGCATTTTTGAAGTCAGATATCTCCTGAAGCTAATATTTTCTAATTCCACTTTCATCTAACCCTCTGGTGTAGTATTTATCAGTTCGTGTTTACATCTGCAGGTGCTGATAAGGTAGAAAATGCTACCTGACTAACATTATTAATCCGGCTTTTTCTACGGAGCCAGTTTTCAGAATGATTATCGCCTCTGGTCATTCAATAGTTATGTGCTATAAGATAGCGTTAATTTTCTCATACTGTCTGGATCATTTCAAAATTGCCAAGCAGCAGTATATTTTGTTAGTCTGTAAAAGAAACACGGCAGGTCATGTCATAGACACCGGAAACAAGCAGTGAAATGAAATTCCTCCTAAATGAAGCTACTGCTATCTATTTTGAATCAAGCAATTATGTCCCCTCAATATAAAAGCAGGAAAAAAACATATGCTGTAAACCATGGGAGACCTATATTACTATATACCACAATACCATACATGGGAATAATATTACGCCTTTGCTGACATGATGTCTGCTTCTTAGAAAAATAGCAACACATTGTTGACATGTAGAAATAGTGTTGTGGATTTTTTTTCCCCATATTGCTGTGCTTTGCTATATATATATATATATATATATATATATATATATATATATATATATATATATATATATATATATATATACAGTATATATATATATATATATATATACTGTATATATATATATATATATATGCTGTAGATATATATATGTGTGTGTGTGTGCATTGAATGTAAAGTTTATGATTATACAGTAGCATTCATCTAAAACTGTGTGTTTATTATATTTTCAATAGGTATTTGTTATGGGCATAGGAAAGGAGTGATTAAAATCTTGAAATGTATTTATATGTTACCTTGCAGCAAATGCATGTTCCACCTATCACACGTTTCACAATAGGAGCTTGCTATAATCGTTTTGTGGACATATTTAGGTTTCATTAATCCCTAGCCATTCCCTTATCACCTGTCACCAAACAATTTCAAATTACATCATATTTACTCTATTATAGAGTAGTGATTAACTCAGGTCAGCCAATTAACTACATATATTAGATGCATATACAGAAATAGCAGACCAGTGGTTGACTGCTTTCTGAAAGTTAAATCTAGAACAGTGATTAAAGGGACACTAAAGTAAAAAATAAAATTTTATAATTCAGATAGAGCATGCAGTTTTAAGACACTTTCCAAATTTACTTCCATTATCAAATTTTGTACAGTCTTTTTATATAAACACTTTCTGGGGAACAAGAACCTACTGAGCATGTGCACAAGCTCACAGGGTATACGTATACTAGTCTGTGATTGGCTGATGTCTGTCACATGATACAGGGGACCGGAAAATAGAAGAAAAAAATTATTTGTCAGGAAAATATCTACTGCTTATTTGAAATTCAGAGTAAGTGTTCAATCATTGTCTTTTTGTTATGCACTTGTTAATTATGCAATTCTACTGCAATGATTGGTCCTTTAATAAACCCTTTTGGGGGATATTTATCAAGCCGTCAACTGCAAATACATTGGAATTCCACAGCGTAATTGTTGCGAGCTTTGTCCGACCTATTTATCAAACCTATAGATCGGCAAAAGTTGAAATTTGTGACGTAACATATGACCCGCCGGTCTCAATCCGACGCAGATCGATGCTTACATCATTACAGATGTTCCGAATACACATTCAGCTCTATCTGACACTTTTTGCCAGTTATCAACTTTCTAACAGGTACGCTTGCAGCTCTTCCGGCCCAGCGTACCTGGTTTTCAATCCGCCACCCTGGAGGCCACAGATACCATAGGAATCAATGGGAGTCTAAAAGCCGCAAAAGCATTGATTTCTATGGTTGAAAACAAGTAACGTTTACACCTAACACCCTAACATAAGCCCCAATTCTAAACACCCCTAATCTGCAGTCCCGACATCGCCGCAACCTAAATAAAATTTATTAACCCCTATTCCGCCACTCCCTGACCCCGACGCAACATAAATAAAAGTATTAACCCCTATTCCGCCACTCCCTGACACCACCGCAACCTAAATAAATAACCCCTATCCTACAGCTCCCGGACCCCGCCGCCACTAAATAAACATATTAACCCCTAAACCTCTGGCCTCCCACATCACTAGCCAGTGATGTTGCGAACCTAAAAATTTGGGTTCGCGAACTGCGAACGCGAACTCCCGCAAAAGTTTGCGAACCGGCGAACCGGGCGAACCCCCATTGACTTCAATGGGCAGGCGAATTTTAAAACCTACAGGGACTCTTTCTGGCCACAATAGTGATGGGAAAGTTGTTTCAAGGGTACTAACACCTGGAATGAGGCATGCCGGAGGGGGATCCATGGCAAAACTCCCACGGAAAATTACATAGTTGATGCAGAGTCTGGTTTTAATCCATAAAGGGAATAAATCACCTAACATTCCTAAATTGTTTGGAATAACATGCTTTAAAACATCAGGTATGATGTTGTATCGATCAGGTAGTGTATGGGTTATGCCCGCTTCACAGTGACAGACCAAACTCCCGCAGCAGGTACAACATCATCATCATCACACCGTACGTCCATGTGTGTAATGCTGCCTGAGTGAGACATATCCCTGTTATCTACATCCTCTGGCAATAATGGTTGCTCATCACTCATTTCTTCCAACTGATGTGTAAATAACTCCTCTGACAGATCAAGTGAAGCGGCTGTGGTGCTAGTGTTGGTGGTGGCGGCAGGCGGGCGAGTGGCAACTTTAGAGGTGCTGCCCGAAGGTAAGCTGGAGGAGGATGGTGCGTCAAGGTTCGGAGCTGAAGCTATTGGGTGCCCTGTGTTAAAAAGTCAACTATGTCCTCAGAACATTTTGAGTTCATGGTACGTGGCCTCTGAACACTGGGCATTATTCTAGGGCCAAAGGGAATCACAGCACCACAACCAAGACGGCACCTGCGGGGTGGCCTGCCTCTGCCTGTCATTTTTTTTTAAATGTACACTTACACTACTATTAAACAAGATATGAGTGGTGCCACTGGGCAAGTGGGCACAGTATACGCTGTGAGCCTGACACAAAAAAGCACACTGATGTTTCACAGTCCAAAATGTTTTTTTTGTTTTTAAATGTACACTTACACTACTATTAAACAAGATATGAGTGGTGGCACTGGGCAAGTGGGCCCAGTATAAGCTGTGAGCCTGACACAAAAAAAGCAGACTGATGTTTCACAGTCCAAAAAGTTTTTTTTGTTTTTAAATGTACACTTACACTACTATTAAACAAGATATGAGTGGTGGCACTGGGCAAGTGGGAACAGTATACGCTGTGAGCAGGAAACAAAAAAGCAGACTGATGTTTCACAATCCAAAAAGTTTATTGTTTTTAAATGTACACTTACACTACTATTAAACAAGATATGAGTGGTGGCACTGGGCAAGTGGGCACAGTATACGCGGTGAGCCTGAAACAAAAAAGCAGACTGATGTTTCACAATCCAAAAAGTTTATTTTTTTAAATGTACACTTACACTACTATTAAACAAGAAGATATGAGTGGTGGCACTGAGGATGGAAGTAGACACAGTATATGCTGGGAGCCTGACACACAGGCTGGCACTAGGCTGACCTGGCAACTAAAATTCAATAACACTACCAGACTGATGTAAAAAAAAAATCCAAAAATTTACACTAATGTTACAACAGATATGAGTGGTGGCACTGAGGATGGAAGTAGGCACAGTATATGCTGGGAGCCTGGCACACAGGCTGGCACTAGGCTGACCTGGCAACTAAAATTCAATAACACTACCAGACTGATGTAAAAAAAAAATCCAAAAATTTACACTAATGTTACAACAGATATGAGTGGTGGCACTGAGGAATTAATCACAGTATATGCTTGCTTGGGCCTGGCACACAGGCCTGATGGAAAATGAAATTAGATTAAGCTTGCAAATAGCAAACTAATGTAAAAGTTTTGTTTTTTAAATTTAAAATAATGTTACACCAGATATAAGTGGTGGGGGTGGCACAGAGCAATTAATAACAGTATATGCTGTGTGCCTGAGAGACCCAGGCCTGATGGAAAATTAAATTAGATTACACTAACAAACTAATGTAAATTTGTTTTTGTTTTAATTTACAATAATATTCTGTTAAACCACCAGATATGAGTGGTGGCACACAGCAATTAATCACAGTATATGGTTGCTGTGGGCCTGGCACACAGGCCTGATGGAAAATGAAATTAGATTAAACTTGCAATTAGCAAACTAATGTAAAAGTTTTAATTTTTAAATTTAAAATAATGTTACACCAGATATGAGTGGTGGGGGTGGCAAAGAGCAATTAATAACAGTATATGCTGTGTGCCTGGGAGACCCAAGCCTGATGGAAAATGAAATTAGATTACACAAACAAACTAATGTAAATTAGTTTTTTTCTAAATTTACAATAATGTTCCGTTACACCACCAGATATGAGTGGTGGCACTGAGGAATTAATCACAGTATATGCTTGCTGGGTGCCTGGCACACAGGCCTGATGGAAAATGAAATTAGATTAAACTTGCAATTAGCAAACTAATGTAAAAGTTTTGTTTTTTAAATTTAAAATAATGTTACACCACCAGATATGAGTGGCGGGGGTGGCACAGAGCAATTAATAACAGTATATGCTGTGTGCCTGAGAGACCCAGGCCTGATGGAAAATTAAATTAGATTACACTAACAAACTAATTTAAAGTTGTTTGTTTTTTAATTTACAATAATGTTACACCACCAGATATCAGTGGTGGCACAGAGGAATTAATCACAAAATTAGATTAAACTTGCAATTAGCAAACTAATGTAAAAGTTGTTTTTTTTTATTTAAAATGTTACACCAGATATGAGTGGTGGCAGTGAGCAAGTTGGTACAATATATGCTGTGAGGCTCACACACAGGCTGGTGGCAGGCAGGCAAATGCAAAAAAAAAAAAAAAACGACTGGAGTTCTAGCCCTATGCAAAAAAAAAAAAAAAAAGACTGATGTAGCCCTAAAAAGGGCTTTTTGGGGTGCTGTCCTTACAGCAGAGATCAGATGAGTCCTTCAGGACTGTAGTGGAGACTGAATACACTAGCCTAGCTATCAATTTCCCATTAAAATCTGGAGCTGCAACACTAAACCTCTTCTCTATTCAAAAGCTGCATCACAATGATTCTAAAATGGCTGCTGCCCGTGACCTGGGAGGGTCTGGAAGTGAGTGTCTGCTGCTGATTGGCTGTAAAGTATCTACAGACTGTGAGATACAGGGTCAAAGTTTCCTCAATGATGACGAATAGGGGGCGGATCGAACATCGCATATGTTCGCCTGCGGCGGCGAACGCAAACAAGCTATGTTCGCTGGGAACTGTTCTCCGGTGAACAGTTCGGGACATCACTAATCACTACCACTAACTAAACCTATTAACCCCTAAACCGCCAGCCCCCCACATCGCCATATACTAAATTAAGCTATTAACCACTAAACCTAACAACCCGCTAACTTTAAATTAAAATTACCACATTCCTATCTTCAAATAAATTTAAACTTACCTGTAGAATTAAAATAAACTATTTTTAAACTATTAATTAACCTACCCTAACTATTATACTACACTTAAATTAAACTACCAATTTAATTAACTAAATTACATATTAAAAAACCCTAACCCTACTCAAATTATTTAAATCTACTATTTAACCTTATTAAAAATTACTAAACTACAACAAAAAAAACGATAAGTTACAAAAATGAAAAAACACTAAATTACGGAAAAAAAAAACACATTATCAAAAATAAAAAATAATTACACCTTATCTAATAACCCTATCAAAATAAAAAAGCCCCCCCAAAATAAAAAAACTAGCCTACAATAAACTACCAAAGGCCCTTAAAAGAAATCAGCTCTTTTACCTGTAAAAAAAAAAATCTAAAATAACCTAAGCTCCCCATTGCCCTGAAAGGGGCATTTGTATGGGCATTGCCCTTAAAAAGGCATTTAGCTCTTTTACTGCCCAGACCCTACTCTAAAAATAAAACCCACCCAAAAACCCTTAAATAAACCTAACACTAACCCCCGACGATCCACTTACAGCTATTGAAGTCCCGCTTGAAGGATCCATTCAGCCGGCAAGAAGTCTTCATCCGGGCGGCCTCTTCCATCTTCATCCAGCCGGCAAAGTCTTCATCAAGACGGCATCTCCTATATTCATCCATCCAGTGCAGAGCGGGTCCATCGTGAAGACATCCAGCGTGGAGCTCCTCTTCAATACAGTCGCTGCCGTAAACTGGAACTTGAATGCAAGTGACGTCATCCAAGATGGTGTGCCTTGCATTCCTATTGGCTGAAAGGTTCCAATCAGCCAATATAGCTGCTAAAATGGATGATGTCCAGTTTACGGCGGCAACCATATTGAAGAGGAGCTCCACTCCGGATGTCTTCAGGATGGACCCGCTCCACACCGGATGGATGAAGATAGAAGATGCTGTCTTGATGAAGACTTTGTCGGCTGGATGAAGATGGAAGAAGCCGTCCGGATGAAGACGTCTTGCCACCCGGATGAAGACTTCTTGCTGGCTGGATGGATCCTTCAAGCGGGACTTCAATAACTGTAAGTGGATTGTCGGGGGTTAGTGTTAGGTTTATTTAAGGGTTTTTTGGGTGGGTTTTATTTTTAGAGTAGGATCTTGGCAGGTAAAAGAGCTAAATGCCCTTTTAAGGGCAATGCCCATACAAATGCCCTTTTCAGGGCAATGGGGAGCTTAGGTTATTTTAGATAGGGTTTTTATTTGGGTGGGTTGGTTGTGGGGGTGGTGGGTTTTACTGTTGGGGGGTGTTTGTATTTTTTTTACAGGTAAAAGAGCTGATTTCTTTGGGCAATGCCCCACAAGAGGATGACAAAGGAGGAGAGGAACTGAGGTAATAAAGGTTAGCGTATATTGTATGCATCCCTGAACAGTAGAGTCTTTAAGAAATGATAAAACTATAAAAACTAGGGGAGAGTCTTGTGGAGCAACGCAGATAGTTCCACAAAATAGGATCCATTCTTGAGAAGTACTGTAGACGGGAATGTGAGGAGGTAACAAGAGAGGAGGAGAAAAGGAAGTCATGAGCAAAAGGGAGGCAGGAAGAGTATATGGAGACGAGGTCTGAGATATAGGGGGAGCAGTGCTCTTGAGGGCCTTGAATGTCAGAGTCAGGATTTTGTTTTTATTCTAGAGGCTAGAGGCAGTGAAGGGATTTGAAGAGAGGGGAAGCAGATGAGGAGCAACATGTAAGGAAGATCGGCCTGGCAGAGGCATTCATTATGGATTGTAAAGAAGATAGAAGGCAACTAGGGAGGCCAGAGAGGATGGAGTTGCAATACTCAAGACAGAAAATGATGGTAGAATTAATTAAAATCTTAGTTTTATCTTGTGTGAGGAAGTGGCAAAGATTGGATATGTTTTCATGGTGGAAGCAGCAGGAACTGTCCAAAGTGAAAAAAAAACCTGAGTCAAGTGTGACCCCCAAGACATTGGGCATGTGGAGTTGTGTTATGTTATTATCAACAGTTATAGAAAGATGGGGATAAAGATAGCTATACAAGCTATAATATGATTATTACCAAATATATATCAAAAGTCCTGAACTCATGAAGTTTAAAATAATAGCAAAACACTTTATACCATGAACTGTGTAGACTAGTAACTCATTTTACATTTTATAAACACATCACAAACAAAAGTAGATAGTTCCTCAATGAAAAAGGTTAAAGGTGTTCACTGTACTTTTTGTCCTTACCATTCACAAAACGAGAGGCAAACCTCTTCGTAGGTTAAGCACAATTTAGTGTAAGTTCTGTTACATGAATATTAGGTTTTTTTTCTTGTATGAGGAAGTGGCAAAATTTGGAGATGTTTTTAGGGTGGAAGCAAAACATATATTTTAATATAGGAGTCTTGTATGGCCACAAGAACCTGTCCCTCACTTATCAGGAGAAGATATCACTAGCACAGAAAAGCCAGAGGAAGGGGGAAGTGGGGAATTCAAATGCTGCACATTATGAGCACCCACTTAAAAAAATGTATTCCAATGAACCGTCATTTTTAAAATCATGTGTACAACAAACTCTCTCCTGCTGCACGTTACCACTTATATTATTATTCTTTTTGGGATATTTTTATTCTCGCTCCCCAAAAAAATGTTGTGATGCCCCTGCCCTCCATGTTGTAAAGGTATCCACATAGCAAACCAAAAGTGCATGTGAAAGAATAATTGTTTCAAGGTAGTCTTACTAAAAAGACACTGGCCCCTATTTAACAAAGGTCTGTCGTACCTGATCTGACAGTGCGGATCATGTCCGACAGACCTCGCTGAATGCGGAGAGCAATACGCTCTCTGTATTCAGCATTGCCCCAGCAGCTCTTGTGAGCTGCTGGTGCAACGTTGCCCCCTGCAGATTTGCGGCCAATCAGCCACCAGCAGGAGGGAGTCAATCAACCCGATCGTACTCGATCGGGTTGAATTGCGGCGATGTCTGTCCGCCTGCTCAGAGCAGACGGACAGGTTATGGCTTGCCAGAAACACAAGCCCTCAATCTCCATCCGGAGCTTGATAAATGGGCCCCTTTAAGTGCACTTCACTGTGTAATTTGAGGGTTCTCTGCGAGTAGCTGAATTACCACTGCAGCATTGCCATGTGCAGCAAGAGTGTAATGAAAATTATTTGTTTATGTGTGTAATGACAATAACGTTACAAGTGTGAATTTAAATTCTTTAGTTTTCAAAAAAAAGTTAAACTTGTAAATCAAAAATAAATCTATTTGAGCTGGGACATTTTGGGAATACTGTGTGTGTGTGTAAAGCAGCTTGATTGTAAATGGTAGAAGCTGCTGTCACTTTCTTCTGTGAGGTATCCATACTGCTAATCCTGATTCTAAAAAGAAAAAAGCACCCCAAAAGAAATAACACTTTTGAAATAAACAAAGTTAGCTAAACTACATAATAAACAATTTTACAGTATCATGCATACAAATAACACACAATGTGCACATGCACAGTATACTCATAATGCCCCAGATCAAATTGATTTATATTAATGTGATAGAATAATGCATTACATACAGAAGATATAGGCGTTCCGTGGGCGTTCCATGGGTGTAACTTCTACTACAAAGAGGAAACGTCACAGGTATGTTCTAATGTTCTACGCATTACAGGCAAGCTAGGATGAACACACATACATGTCTCACCACTCTTTCATTGACGGATGAGCATTTTTAAGAAATATACCTAATTTAGGGCTAGATTATGAGTGGAATGCTAATTTGCGCTCCTGCATGCGTGCTAATCACTCAATCTCAGATTTGTGCATGTGTTGGGTACCGTGCATATTACAAGTTGAAAGTAACAAAATTTGACTTGCGCGCCTACTCAACGCGGGCGAAAAGCCGGTTACCTAATTGCGACAGCATTAACATATTCTCCCATAGACTTTAGTGGAAAAAAAACAAAACAAAAGTTGTGCAAACCCAATCGCATGTTCTCAAGTTTTTTGGTACAATATATATATATGAATATCTATTTATAAATACTTACATATTCCCCTATGTAAAGAACATTGGAATGTGAAATATTTACAGTAAATACACAGTATAACTCTTTATTAAATATGAACATTGCATATATATGATTTTACATGTTTTCATCTACTTAAATGCAAAGGTCTCCTATGCACTTATATATATATATACATATGTATTTATGTGTTTATATGTGTATTTTTTTCTGTAAATACACATATACACATATAAATACATAATACTTATGTACACACATATATATACACACACACACATATTTAGACATGTGTATGTATGCATCTCTATGTTAAAGCCCTTTGCAGACCTACCACCTTCTAACTTTTAGCCCTTATACCTTTTTAATGCAATTTCTTTAAGAATTTATTTCTTCAAACCTCATACCTTTGAACCTTTATAACTTTTGATTGCAATTTTTTCCCAATAATTTTTATTAGATTGTGTTATTGTTAGTGTAAAATGTAATTTTGCTGTTTTTTTTGTGCAACTTTTTATTTGAGAGTAAGAGTAAGCCAGAGCTCTGAGGTTGCACTATCCTGAAGCACATTAAACTCAATTGCGCTTGAGCGATTGCATTTACTTTCAACTTGTAATATGGCCACGATAACCCTAATATCGATTGTGCGCAACTGTTAGTGCGACACTTGTAATCTAGCCTTAAAGGGACAGTCAACTGTGCTTCACAGAACTGCTTGTGCAATGATAAATGCCAACAGCATATGCTATAGCGTAGTATACGCTATAGCGTATCATGTCCGCCAGACAAATTATAAATCGGCCCCATAATCTGGCCCTAAATATATTTCATGCCCCCCTCTCTAATTATGGGTGCCACTATTTTTGAACCTAGGTTTCCCTCCATGTATCTGAAGCAGAGTTGCTGCACATGTGCAAACAAAATCAGCACTGGAATACAGTGAAAGCTAGATTTTAACATGTCAGCACGCATGACTATACAGAGGCTGGAGACCAGGAAAAGCCTGAATATTATGTTTTATTTTAAGTGCCCCTTTAATATAAAATTACATTTACAATTGTTTACTGTGCTATCATATGGATAATATAAATGTTACAATGAAAGATAGGTGATTAAGATAACTGCAGGCGTCAATTTTTATTTTTATTTTTTAGTAAAAAGTAACACTGATTGATGTAACAAGTTTCTCACTTCATTTCCATAAAACTTAAAATATTTAATTCAGTAATGAATTACAGGCAGATGCTCTTCAACTACAAAAAACTGAATATGATGTCTGATTGTCCTTATTCTAACTAACTTGAAATTATGTAAATATAACAAACTCTTGTCCAAGCAGAATGTATAGCAATCAAGATATAATGTGACCTCCTTTTACACTGCAGGAAATGTTTACAGAAAAATGTTTGAAAATGTACAGTACATCTGTAGCCTGTTCTTGGAACTAAAAACCATGATTGATAAACATTCCTAAAAATAGATTTCCATACTAAGTTATATTTTACAGTCTATACAATACATGGCACATTTAGAAGCTATGGGCCAGACTTCAAGAAGAAAGGCCAAAAACTCAGCAGCACAACAAAGGTAAACTGTATTTTCAATTTTTATTCAGTATCAGGAGGGAAACATGACGTTTCGGGCTCAATTGCCCTTAATCATACCCTGCTCTCCAGACTACAAGAAGAGCACTAAATATCACTTTCTTGAAAGTGATATTAGCGCTCCACTTAGTAATTCCAGGAACACACAGTTCCCATTGACCGCAATGTAAAGGCACTTTTTAGTGGCATTTTTTTTCTAACACCCTGCACCCGCTCACTTTAAAACCCCAAAACTGTCTAGTGCAGTTATCTTTCATTGTATTTACAGATATATGTATAGAAATATCTATTTTAAAATGAAAAGAACATTTTCTCCTAAGTGAAGAACATAGGAAGTATTTCTATTAAAAACACATAAAACATCTTAAAATTGATTAAAAATTATATTGTATATTTCAGGTTATTTGACTGGGAAAAAACATCAAAAAGTTTGGTGTGTATGTACAATCTTATAACGGTCAACAGTGAAAGTCTCCCATTTAGAAAGACAAAAGTCCCATCCAGTTTAGGTCAATTAAAATGTAACTTTTATTAAGCATTTGTACATACACACCAAACTTTTTGATGTTTTTGCTGATTGATAACCAACACCTGTGTGATTGAGATACAGGTGGGGTCCTTGTTATCGTATACTGTGCTGATTTTTAAGGGTTGAGCACTGGTGTGTTGTACACGCTGCTGTACCGGAGACCTGCTTGTTTTTTCTATTTGACTGGGAAGTGTGTAGTGGACTGACCTGTATAGGTGACATCAGACTGAGGCTATTTGTGGTTCATTCCTTCTACTTGTTGTTAATATGTAAAATATGAGTCTAGCGGGCATACTTAGCATAGTGCGAGCAGACATGATACGATGTAGCGTATCATGTCCGCTGCACATCGATAAATGCAGACAGCAGGTGGTGTCAATCAACACGATCGTATTCGATTGGGTTGATTGCTGACTGCTGCCTCAGAGCAGGCGGACAAGTTATGGAGCAGCGGTCTTTAGACTGCTGCTTCATAACTTCTGTTTCCAGCGAAGCTTGATAAATCGGCCCCTTGGTCTTATTTTTTTTTTTTAAAGTTTCTGTGTTACTTTAATAAATTAAGATCATACTTTGTATATTTCTATGTAGCTTTTACAAATGACATTGCACCTTATATTTGCTGCATTGCATATTAAAACTTACAGTTTCAGAAAGTGGGAGGGACAGGGCAGTTACGTTTTTAATTAATTTCCTGTCTTGACTATTGCAAATTGATCCTTGGTGGTCTTCCTAGATGCCATCTATCTCCTTTACAGTCCATAATGAATGCCTCTGCCAGGCTGACCTTTCATACATGTTGCTCTTCATCTGCATTTACCAATCCATTTACTAGCTTCCTCTACCCTCCAGATTAAAACACAAAATCCTAAATCTGACATTCAAGCCCCTAAATTACACTGCTCCCCTATATTTCAGACCTCGTCTCCAGATACACCCCGCCCGTCTCCTGCTCACTACATCTTTCTCTTATCTGCTCTGTTAATTTTATTTGTACAGCATCAATACATTAAAATAAGTGTTACAATCATATTTACAGTTTCTGATTAAAAAAAATTAATTAAACATTAATAAAAGCATTGTATAAGGGTTAAAAGGTATCTGGTGTATGACAAGGAGTTTAACTGGAAAGGGCTATAATATATATATATATATATATATATATATATATATATATATATATATATATATATATATATATACAGTTTTGGCTTCAGAACTGCCTTAATTCTTCATGGGATGGATTCAACAAGGTGTTGGAAACATTTCTCAGAGATTTTGGTCCATATTGACATGATAGCATCACACAGTTGCTACAGATTTTTCGGCTACACATCCATGATGCGAATCTCCCATTCCACCACATCTCAAAGGTGCTCTATTGAATTTAGATCTGGTGACTGTGGAGGCAATTGGAGTACAGTGAACTTATTGTCATGTTCAAAAAACCAGTTTGTGCAATGGTGCATTATCGTGCTGGAAGTAGCCATCAGAAGATGGGTACACTGTAGTCATAAAGGGATGAACATGGTCAGCAACAATATTTAGGTAGGTTGTGGCATTTAAACAATGCTCAATCAGTACTAAGGGGCCCAAATTGTGCCAAGAAAATATCCCCCACACCAATACACCACCACCACCAGCCTGAACCATTAATACAAGGCAGGATGGATTCATGCTTTCATGTTGTTTACGCCAAATTCTGACCCTACCATCTCAGCTGAAATCGAGACTCATCAGACCAGGCAACGTTTTTTCCAATCTTCTATTGTCCAGTTTTTGTGAGCCTGTGCGAATTGTAACCTCAATTTCCTGTTCTTAGCTGACAGGAGTGCCACCTGGTGTGGTCTTCTGCTGCTGTAGCCCATCTTCTTCAAGGTTCGACATGTTGTGCATTCAGAGATGGTATTCTGCATATCTTGGTTGTAACAAATAGTTATTTGAGTTACTGTTGCCTTTCTATCATCTCAAACCAGTCTGCTTATTCTCCTCTGACCTCTGACATCAACACGGCATTTTTGCCCACACATCTGCTGCTCACTGGATATTTTCTCTTTGTCAGACCATTCTCTGTAATCCCTAGAGATGGTTGTGCATGAAAATCACTGTAGATCAGCAGTTTTTGAAATACTCAGACAAGCCTGTCTGGCCCCAACAACCATGCCACATTCAAAGTCACTTGAATCTACTTTCTTCCCCATTCTGATGCTCAGTTTGAACTTCAGAAAGTCATCTTCACCACGTCTAGATGCCTAATTGCATTTAGTTGCTGCCATGTGATTGGCTGATTACCAATTTATGTTACCAAGCAATTGAACAGGTGTACCTAATAAAGTGTCTGGTGAGTGTATATATATATATGTGTGTGTATGTATGTATATATGTATATACAGGGAGTGCAGAATTATTAGGCAAATGAGTATTTTGACCACATCATCCTCTTTATGCATGTTGTCTTACTCCAAGCGGTATAGGCTCGAAAGCCTACTACCAATTAAGCATATTAGATGATGTGCATCTCTGTAATGAGAAGGGGTGTGGTCTAATGACATCAACACCCTATATCAGGTGTGCATAATTATTAGGCAACTTCCTTTCCTTTGGCAAAATGGGTCAAAAGAAGGACTTGACAGGCTCAGAAAAGTCAAAAATAGTGAGATATCTTGCAGAGGGATGCAGCACTCTTAAAATTGCAAAGCTTCTGAAGCGAGATCATCGAACAATCAAGCGTTTCATTCAAAATAGTCAGCAGGGTCGCAAGAAGCGTGTGGAAAAACCAAGGCACAAAATAACTGCCCATGAACTGAGAAAAGTCAAGCGTGCAGCTGCCAAGATGCCACTTGCCACCAGTTTGGCCATATTTCAGAGCTGCAACATCACTGGAGTGCCCAAAAGCACAACAATACTCAGAGACATGGCTAAGGTAAGAAAGGCTGAAAGACGACCACCACTGAACAAGACACACAAGCTGAAACGTCAAGACTGGGCCAAGAAATATCTCAAGACTGATTTTTCTAAGGTTTTATGAACTGATGAAATGAGAGTGAGTCTTGAAGGGCCAGATGGATGGGCCCGTGGCTGGATTGGTAAAGGGCAGAGAGCTCCAGTCCGACTCAGACGCCAGCAAGGTGGAGGTGGAGTACTGGTTTGGGCTGGTATCATCAAAGATGAGCTTGTGGGGCCTTTTCGGGTTGAGGATGGAGTCAAGCTCAACTCCCAGTCCTACTGCCAGTTTCTGGAAGACACCTTCTTCAAGCAGTGGTACAGGAAGAAGTCTGCATCCTTCAAGAAAAACATGATTTTCATGCAGGACAATGCTCCATCACACGCGTCCAAGTACTCCACAGCGTGGCTGGCAAGAAAGGGTATAAAAGAAGAAAATCTAATGACATGGCCTCCTTGTTCACCTGATCTGAACCCCATTGAGAACCTGTGGTCCATCATCAAATGTGAGATTTACAAGGAGGGAAAACAGTACACCTCTCTGAACAGTGTCTGGGAGGCTGTGGTTGCTGCTGCACGCAATGTTGATGGTAAACAGATCAAAACACTGACAGAATCCATGGATGGCAGGCTTTTGAGTGTCCTTGCAAAGAAAGGTGGCTATATTGGTCACTGATTTGTTTTTGTTTTGTTTTTGAATGTCAGAAATGTATATTTGTGAATGTTGAGATGTTATATTGGTTTCACTGGTAAAAATAAATAATTGAAATGGGTATATATTTGTTTTTTGTTAAGTTGCCTAATAATTATGCACAGTAATAGTCACCTGCACACACAGATATCCCCCTAAAATAGCTATAACTAAAAACAAACTAAAAACTACTTCCAAAACTATTCAGCTTTGATATTAATGAGTTTTTTGGGTTCATTGAGAACATGGTTGTTGTTCAATAATAAAATTAATCCTCAAAAATACAACTTGCCTAATAATTCTGCACTCCCTGTACATGTTTATTTATGTTTTTACAAATGTATATTTGAATATACATACAGTACATATATACACACACACATATATATATATATATATATATATATTATTTTTTATATTTTTAAAGATTTTATTGAAAGCCAAGGTGTACAATATGTAAGTAATAATATGTAAGTAATAATATTATTACAAAAAATGATAAAATATGAGGAAAAAATGGAAAAAAAACACTTTTTCTAATTTTGACCCCCACAATCTGTTACACATCTACAACCACCAAAAAACACCCATGCTAAATAGTTTCTAAATTTTGTCCTGAGTTTAGAAATACCCAATGTTTAAAGGTTCTTTGCTTTTTTTGCAAGTTATAGGGCAATAAATACAAGTAGCCCTTTGCTATTTCCAAACCACTTTTTTTCAAAATTAGCGCTAGTTACATTGGGACACTGATATCTTTCAGGAATCCCTGAATATCCCTTGACATGTATATATTTTTTTTTAGAAGACAACCCAAAGTATTGATCTAGGCCCATTTTGGTATATTTCATGCCACCATTTCATTGACAAATGTGATCAAATAAAAAAAATTGTTCACTTTTTCCCAAATATTTTCACAAACTTTAGGTTTCTCACTGGAATTATTTACAAACAACTTGTGCATTTATGGCATAAATGGTTGTAAATGTTTCTCTGGGATCCCCTTTGTTCAGAAATAGCAGACATATATGACTTTGGTGTTGCTTTTTGGTAATTAGAATGCCGCTAAATGCCATTGCGCATCACACATATATTATGCCCAGCAGTGAAGAGGTTAATTAGGGAGCATGTAGGGAGCGTCTAGGGTTAATTTTAGCTTTAGTGTACTGTAGTAGACAACCCCAAGTATTGATCTAGGCCCATCTTGGTATATTTCATGCTACTATTTCACCGCTAAACGCGATCAAATAAAAAAAAAGTAACATTTTTCACAATTTTAGGTTTCTCACTGAAATTATTTACAAACAACTTTTGCAAGTATGGCATAAATGATTGTAAATGCTTCTCTGGGATCCCCTTTGTTCAGAAATAGCAGACATATATGGCTTTGGCGTTGCTTTTTGGTAATTATAAGGCCACCAAATGCCGCTGCGCACCGCACATGTATTTTGCCCAGCAGTGCAGGGGTTAATTAGGTAGCTTGTAGGGAGCTTGCAGGGTTAATTTTAGCTTTAGTGTAGAGATCAGCCTCCCACCTGACACATCACACCCCAGGATCCCTCCCAAACAGCTCTCTTCCCTCCCCCATCCCACAATTGTCCCTGCCATCTTAAGTACTGGCAGAAAGTCTGCCAGTACTAAAATAAAATGTATATTTAGAAGAAAAAAAAATTGTATAGCATACTTACATATGCTGCTGTGTAGGATCCCCCCTTAGCCTCCAACCTCCCTGATCCCCCCCAAACAGCTCTCTAACCCTCCCCCTCTACCTTACTGGGAGCCATCTTGGGTACTGGCAGATGTCTGCCAGTACCCAGTTTAGAATAAATTACATTTTTTTTATTTTTTTTTTATTTTTTCTGTAGTGTTGCTTCCCCCCCCCATAGACCAACCACCACCCCCTCCCAGATCCCTTACAATTATCATTTTCTGTTGTTTCCCCCTCTTTCTCCCACTTATTAATCCACATTTTTCTGTAGTATATCGGTTGCCACCCGCTCCCTCCCTGTGCACACGCATGCCCGCCGCCCCCCGTGTGCGCTCCCGACAACCCCGCCCTCAATCCCACCCTCCTCTCTCTTCAGTCTTCCATTGATGGCCGCCCACCCGCCTCCCTCGTCGGCTCCCACCCACCAACGATTGCGGACATCGATGTCTGTGCAGAGAGGGCCACAGAGTGGCTCTCTCTGCATCGGATGGGGGGAAAATGTTATTGCAGGATGCCTCAATATTGAAGCATCACTGCAATAACCGTAAAGCGTCTGGAAGCAATCAGGATCACTTCCAGCCGCTTTAATCCCCAACGTCGTACAGGGTACGTCGCTGGTCTTTAAAGACCAGTTTGTGCAAGACGTACCCTGTACGACGCATGTCATTAAGGGGTTAAAGTTATTAACCCCTAAACCTAAGTCTAACCCTAACCCTAACACCCCTAGCTTAAATATAATTTAAATAAATCTAAATAAAATTACTATAATTAACTAAATTATTCCTATTTAAAACTAAATACTTACCTATAAAATAAACCCTAAGCTAGCTACAATATAACTAATAGTTACATTGTATCTAGCTTAGGGTTTATTTTTATTTTACAGGCAAATTTGTATTTATTTTAACTAGGTAGAATAGTTATTATATAGTTATTAACTATTTAATAACTACCTAGTTAAAATAAATACAAAAGTACCTGTAAAATAAAACCTAACCTAAGTTACAATTACACCTAACACTACACCACAATTAAATTATTTCCCTAAATTAAATACAATTAAATACAATTAAATAAAATTATCTAAAGTACAAAAAAAACTAAATTACAGAAAATAATAAACAAATTACAAGATTTTTAAACTAATTACACCTAATCTAATCCCCCTAACAAAATAAAAAAGCCCCCTCCCCCAAAATAAAAAAGCCCTACCCTACACTAAATTATAAATAGTCCTTAAAAGGGCCTTTTGCAGGGCATTGCCCCAAAGTAATCAGCTCTTTTACCTGAAAAAAAGTACAAATCCCCCCCAACATTAAAACCCACCACCCACACAACCAACCCTACTCTAAAACCCACCCAATACCTCCTTAAAAAAACCTAACCCCTTGAAGATCACCTTACCGGGAGAAGTCTTCACCCAACTGGGCAGAAGTGGTCCTCCAGACGGGCAGAAGTCTTCATCCAACCGGGCAGAAGTGGTCCTCCAGACGGGCATATTCTATCTTCATCCATCCGGCGTGGAGCGGGTCTATCTTCAAGACATCCAACGTGGAGCATCCTCTTCTTCTGATGGCTACGACTGAATGAAGGTTCCTTTAAAGGTTGTCATCCAAGATGGCGTCCCTTCAATTCCGATTGGCTGATTGGTAATTACAAGATGAAAGATGACTAGGTGTATATACATACATTGTGAAATATGTAGTATCAATGATTAGAGAACAGTGTACTGTGAATATTAATAAGTGAACAAAGGTTTAAATGCATATGTACAATATAAGTGTACTGTGTGCAAAAGCAATAATCCACACGGCGGGGGTCCTTATGGGGTCCTTATGTGCTGACAATAAATTGCCAGCATGGTGCAAATAAGTGCATAGTGTAAATTAGAGTACTGAGCAGCAAATCAATTTTTTTATAGGAGTAATATAAAGTGAAAAAGTTAGTGCAGTTGGGACTTACAAGATAGAAGATGACTAGGTGTATGTACAGACATTGTGAAATATGTAGTATCGATAATTAAAGGACAGTGTATTGTAATTATGACTAAGTGAACAATGGCTTAAAACATGTACAATATAAGTGTAATGTGTGCAAGAGCAATAGACCAGACAGTGAGGGTCCTTATGTACCGACAATAAATTGTAAGCATAGTGCCAATAGTGGCATAGTGTGAATCAGAATAATGGACAACAAATAAATAAGTAATGCAAATTGAATGAGTGTAAATAATAAGCAACAGTTGTAGTCCAAGGTAGCTTAGGGGTATGGGGTTGTATAGTCAGTGGGGGGTTAGAGGTAGTGAGTGATGGGAGTTCGCACTAAGAGTTTGTCTTTAGCAGGGTAACAGCTTTGGGAAAGAAGCTATTTTGTAGCCTATCTTTCTGTACCTTCTCCCAGATGGTAGAAGATCAAACAGTCCATGGCTGGGATGGGAGGGATCCCTGATGATGCAGCGCACTCTCCGCAGACATCGCTTGCGCTGGAGGTCCTCAATTGAATATAGCTGAACACCGATGATGTGCTGGGCGGTTTTCACCACCTGTTGCAGGACCTTCCGGTCAGAGTTGGTGCAGTTACCGTACCACACTGTGATACAATTGGTGAGAATGCGATCAATGGTACAGCTATAAAAATTGACCAGGATCTGGGGAGACAGATGGACTTTCTTTAGCCTCCTCAGAAAGTAGAGTCACTATTGCACCTTCTTCACCAGAGTGGACGTGTTCAGTGTCCAGGACAGATCTTCGGAGATGTGGATTCCCAGAAATTTGAAGCTGGTCACACTTTCTACTTCAGACCCATTTATACAAATAATTGTATGTATACAGCGTTTGGTCTTTCTGTAATCCACAATAATCTCTTTGGTCTTCTTGGTGTTGAGGCTCAGGTTATTGTCGGTGCACCATATCACCAGGTGCTTTACCTCCTCCCTTTAGGCTGACTCGTCATTGTTGCTAATCCGGCATACTATAGTGGTGTCATCTGCGAACTTAAAGGGATAGTAAAGACCAAATTAAACTTTCATGATTCAGACAGGGCATGTCATATTATTATAGAAAATAAAGTTATTTTTTTATTTATGCACCTGAAATTACTCACTACATTTTAAAAGATGTAAAAACAAAATGTATACCTGATAAATGTATTTATTTCCGGGCATAGAGAATCCGCAAAACATTCTAATTACTAGTGGGATATTCACTGCTGTCCAGCAGGAGGCGGCAAAGAGCACCTCAGCAAAGCTGTTTAGTATCACTTCCCTTACCTATAACCCCCAGTCATTCGGCCAAAGGGAACGGAAAAAGAAGTAACACAAAGTATAGAGGTGCCTGACTGTTGTCTGAATTTAAACAAGGGTGGGTCATGGACTCTCTATACACGGAAATAAATAAATTTATCAGGTAAGCATACATTTTGTTTTCTTTCCTATGGCATAGAGAGTTCACAAAACATTCTAATTACTAGTGGGAACCAATACCCAAGCTAGAGGTCACAGAATGAAGCTAGGCCCTCCTGAAGAAAAGCCAAAATTCGAGGAACCCTTACTTTTTGAATCACACTAATGAAGGTATTTACACCATACCCTATGGTAAATTCTGCAAGTTTACGAGCCTGAAGCATAGTATCTATGACTTTCTCAGAGAAGCCACGTCTAGCCAAACTTACGGCTAGATTTGGAGTTTGGCGGTAAAAGGGCTGTTAACGCTCCGCGGGTTTTTTTCTGGCCGCACCATAAATTTAACTCTGGTATCGAGAGTTCAAACAAATGCTGCGTTAGGCTCCAAAAAAGGAGCGTAGAGCATTTTTACCGCAAATACAACTCTCGATACCAGAGTTGCTTACGGACGCGGCCGGCCTCAAAAACGTGCTCGTGCACGATTCTCCCATAGGAAACAAGGGGGCTGTTTGAGCTGAAAAAAAACCTAACACCTGCAAAAAAGCAGCGTTCAGCTCCTAACGCAGCCCCATTGTTTCCTATGGGGAAACACTTCCTACGTCTGCACCTAACACTCTAACATGTACCCCGAGTCTAAACACCCCTAGCCTTACACTTATTAACCCCTAATCTGCCGCCCCCCGCTATCGCTGACCCCTGCATTACACTTTTAACCCCTAATCTGCCGCTCCGTAAACCGCCGCCACCTACGTTATCCCTATGTACCCCTAATCTGCTGCCCTAACATCGCCGACCCCTATGTTATATTTATTAACCCCTAATCTGCCCCCCACAACGTCGCCGACACCTACCTACACTTATTAACCCCTAATCTGCCGACCGGACCTGAGCGCTACTATAATAAAGTTATTAACCCCTAATCCGCCTCACTAACCCTATCATAAATAGTATTAACCCCTAATCTGCCCTCCCTAACATCGCCGACACCTACCTTCAATTATTAACCCCTAATCTGCCGACCGGAGCTCACCGCTATTCTAATAAATGTATTAACCCCTAAAGCTAAGTCTAACCCTAACACTAACACCCCCCTAAGTTAAATATAATTTTTATCTAACGAAATAAATTAACTCTTATTAAATAAATGATTCCTATTTAAAGCTAAATACTTACCTGTAAAATAAATCCTAATATAGCTACAATATAAATTACATTTATATTATAGCTATTTTAGGATTAATATTTATTTTACAGGTAACTTTGTATTTATTTTAACCAGGTACAATAGCTATTAAATAGTTAAGAACTATTTAATAGTTACCTAGTTAAAATAATTACAAATTTACCTGTAAAATAAATCCTAACCTAAGTTATAATTAAACCTAACACTACCCTATCAATAAAATAATTAAATAAACTACCTACAATTACCTACAATTAACCTAACACTACACTATCAATAAATTAATTAAACACAATTGCTACAAATAAATACAATTAAATAAACTATCTAAAGTACAAAAAATAAAAAAGAACTAAGTTACAGAAAATAAAAAAATATTTACAAACATAAGAAAAATATTACAACAATTTTAAACTAATTACACCTACTCTAAGCCCCCTAATAAAATAACAAAGACCCCCAAAATAAAAAATTCCCTACCCTATTCTAAAATACAAAAATTACAAGCTCTTTTACCTTACCAGCCCTGAACAGGGCCCTTTGCGGGGCATGCCCCAAGAAGTTCAGCTCTTTTGCCTGTAAAAGAAAACATACAATACCCCCCCCCCCAACATTACAACCCACCACCCACATACCCCTAATCTAACCCAAACCCCCCTTAAATAAACCTAACACTAAGCCCCTGATGATCTTCCTACCTTGTCTTCACCATGCCAGGTTCACCGATCCGTCCTGGCTCCAAGATCTTCATCCAACCCAAGCGGGGGTTGGCGATCCATAATCCGGTGCTCCAAAGTCTTCCTCCTATCCGGCAAGAAGAGGACATCCGGACCGGCAAACATCTTCTCCAAGCGGCATCTTCTATGTTCTTCCATCCGATGACGACCGGCTCCATCTTGAAGACCTCCAGCGCGGATCCATCCTCTTCTTCCGACGACTAGACGACGAATGACGGTTCCTTTAAGGGACGTCATCCAAGATGGCGTCCCTCGAATTCCGATTGGCTGATAGGATTCTATCAGCCAATCGGAATTAAGGTAGGAATTTTCTGATTGGCTGATGGAATCAGCCAATCAGAATCAAGTTCAATCCGATTGGCTGATCCAATCAGCCAATCAGATTGAGCTCGCATTCTATTGGCTGATCGGAACAGCCAATAGAATGCGAGCTCAATCTGATTGGCTGATTGGATCAGCCAATCGGATTGAACTTGATTCTGATTGGCTGATTCCATCAGCCAATCAGAAAATTCCTACCTTAATTCCGATTGGCTGATAGAATCCTATCAGCCAATCGGAATTCGAGGGACGCCATCTTGGATGACGTCCCTTAAAGGAACCGTCATTCGTCGTCTAGTCGTCGGAAGAAGAGGATGGATCCGCGCTGGAGGTCTTCAAGATGGAGCCGGTCGTCATCGGATGGAAGAACATAGAAGATGCCGCTTGGAGAAGATGTTTGCCGGTCCGGATGTCCTCTTCTTGCCGGATAGGAGGAAGACTTTGGAGCACCGGATTATGGATCGCCAACCCCCGCTTGGGTTGGATGAAGATCTTGGAGCCAGGACGGATCGGTGAACCTGGCATGGTGAAGACAAGGTAGGAAGATCATCAGGGGCTTAGTGTTAGGTTTATTTAAGGGGGGTTTGGGTTAGATTAGGGGTATGTGGGTGGTGGGTTGTAATGTTGGGGGGGGGTATTGTATGTTTTCTTTTACAGGCAAAAGAGCTGAACTTCTTGGGGCATGCCCCGCAAAGGGCCCTGTTCAGGGCTGGTAAGGTAAAAGAGCTTGTAACTTTTTAAATTTAGAATAGGGTAGGGAATTTTTTATTTTGGGGGTCTTTGTTATTTTATTAGGGGGCTTAGAGTAGGTGTAATTAGTTTAAAATTGTTGTAATATTTTTCTTATGTTTGTAAATATTTTTTTATTTTCTGTAACTTAGTTCTTTTTTATTTTTTGTACTTTAGATAGTTTATTTAATTGTATTTATTTGTAGCAATTGTGTTTAATTAATTTATTGATAGTGTAGTGTTAGGTTAATTGTAGGTAATTGTAGGTAGTTTATTTAATTATTTTATTGATAGGGTAGTGTTAGGTTTAATTATATCTTAGGTTAGGATTTATTTTACAGGTAAATTTGTAATTATTTTAACTAGGTAACTATTAAATAGTTCTTAACTATTTAATAGCTATTGTACCTGGTTAAAATAAATACAAAGTTACCTGTAAAATAAATATTAATCCTAAAATAGCTATAATATAAATGTAATTTATATTGTAGCTATATTAGGATTTATTTTACAGGTAAGTATTTAGCTTTAAATAGGAATCATTTATTTAATAAGAGTTAATTTATTTCGTTAGATAAAAATTATATTTAACTTAGGGGGGTGTTAGTGTTAGGGTTAGACTTAGCTTTAGGGGTTAATACATTTATTAGAATAGCGGTGAGCTCCGGTCGGCAGATTAGGGGTTAATAATTGAAGGTAGGTGTCGGCGATGTTAGGGAGGGCAGATTAGGGGTTAATACTATTTATGATAGGGTTAGTGAGGCGGATTAGGGGTTAATAACTTTATTATAGTAGCGCTCAGGTCCGCTCGGCAGATTAGGGGTTAATAAGTGTAGGTAGGTGTCGGCGACGTTGTGGGGGGCAGATTAGGGGTTAATAAATATAACATAGGGGTCGGCGATGTTAGGGGCAGAAGATTAGGGGTACATAGGGATAACGTAGGTGGCGGCGATTTGCGGTCGGAAGATTAGGGGTTAATTATTTTAAGTAGCTTGCGGCGACGTTGTGTGGGGCAAGTTAGGGGTTAATAAATATAATATAGGGGTCGGCGGGGTTAGGGGCAGCAGATTAGGGGTACATAAGTATAACGTAGGTGGCGGTCGGCAGATTAGGGGTTAAAAATTTTAATCGAGTGGCGGCGATGTGGGGGGACCTCGGTTTAGGGGTACATAGGTAGTTTATGGGTGTTAGTGTACTTTAGGGTACAGTAGTTAAGAGCTTTATGAACCGGCGTTAGCCAGAAAGCTCTTAACTCCTGCTTTTTTCAGGCGGCTGGAATTTTGTCGTTAGAGCTCTAACGCTCACTGCAGAAACGACTCTAAATACCAGCGTTAGAAAGATCCCATTGAAAAGATAGGCTACGCAAATGGCGTAGGGGGATCTGCGGTATGGAAAAGTCGCGGCTGTAAAGTGAGCGTTAGACCCTTTAATCACTGACTCCAAATACCAGCGGGCGGCCAAAACCAGCGTTAGGAGCCTCTAACGCTGGTTTTGACGGCTACCGCCGAACTCTAAATCTAGGCCTTAGACGTTAAATCTCCAAATAGTCAGCTTCAGAGAAACCAGATTTGGATGAAGAAAGGGACCCTGAAGTAGAGGGTCCTTCCTGAAAGGTAACCTCCACAGCAGAAAAGATGACATTGTCACCAAATCCGAACCAGATCCTGTGAGGCCATGCAGGACATATTAGAATCATAGAAGCTCTCTCCTGTTTGATGCAAGCAATTACTCATGGAAGCAATGCAAACAGAGGAAACAGGTATGCTAGGTTGAAGCTCCAAGGAACCGTTACAGCATCTACCAGAACGGCTTAAGGATCTCTTGACCTTGAACCGTACTTTGGAAGCTTGGCATTTTGACGAGACGCCATCAGATCTAACTCCGGAACCCCCCACCTGAGAGTTATCATTGTGAAAACCTCTGGGTGGAGAGCCCACTCTCTGGGATGAACAGTCTGCCTGCTTAGAAAATCTGCCTCCCAGTTGTCCACCCCTGGTAAGTGGATGGCAAAGAGATGGCAATCGTGAGACTCCGAGTTCCTCCCTGGTTATTGATGAAGGCCACTGAGGTGATGTTGTCCACATGAAATCTGATAAATTGGACCAAAGCTAGTTGAGGCCAAGCTACTAAAGCATAGAAAAATGTTCTCAACTTTAAGATGTTTAATGGAAGAGACGACTCCTCCTCTCCTCAAACTGCTCCCCAGCCTAACAGGAATAATGAGGGAGCCATCAGTCCAATCCCCTCCATGCATTGAGCCACAGATGGACGAATAGCAGACTGGAGAGACAGGCAAGAAACATGAAGCTTGGATTTTCTGACGTCTATCAGAAAAATCTTCATAGACAGGGAATCTATGATTGTTCCCGAAAAACAAACAAGGAACCTGGAACAAGGGATCTCTTTCCAAGATTCCCTTTCCACCCGTGGGATGTAGAATAGGCAACAACATCCCGGTATGAGATCTTGCTAGATGAAAGATGGCACTTGAACTAGAATGTCATCTAGATAAGGCACCACAGCAATACCCTGGGACCTCACCACTGCCAGAAGAGCCCCCAGAACCTTTGTAAAAATTCTGGGAGCTGTAGCATAGCCAAAAGGAAGGGCAACAAACTGGAAATGTTTGTCCAGGAAGGCAAACCTTAGATACTGGTAATGATCCCTGTGAATAGGAACATGAAGATACACGTCCTTCAGCTCTATGGTCGTCATAAACTGACCCTTTTGGACCAAAGGAAGAATAGAACGAATGGTCTCCATTTAGAAAGACAGAACCCTGAAAATTGATTGAGACATTTTATGTCCAGAATGGTACAAAAAGTGCCCTCCTTCTTGGGAACTACAACTAGATTTGAATAGAATCCTAGATCCTGTTCCTCTAGAGGAACTGGAACAATCACTACCAGGGATGATAGATCCTTTACGCAGTTTAAGAAGGCCTCTCTCTTTATCTGATTCACAGATAACTTTGACAGGTGGAACCTGCCCCTGGGAGGACAAGATTTGAATCCTATTCTGTAACCGTGGGAAATCTATGGCCCAAGGATCTGGAACATTGTGTATCCACTACAGGATTGGGGGTGGCCCCTTCATATTGATTTAGAATCAAAGGAAGGCTTCTTAGCTTGCTTCCCCCTATTCCAAGGCTGGCCGGACCTCCAAGAAGACTTGGATTGATCCAACTTGGAAGAGGAAGAGGAAGATTTCTGTCCCTAAAAGTTACGAAAGGAACGAAAATTAGAATTCTGGTAAACCCTTAGGTCTATTCTTTTTATCCTGAGGTAGGAAAGAACCACCTGTAATGTCAGAAATCATTTCTGCCAGACCTGGTCCAAACAAGGTTTTACCCTTATAAGGCAGAGATAAAAGCTTGTATTTGGATGTAACATCTGCAGACCAAGATTTTAACCAGAGAGCTCTGCGAGCCAAAACAGTAAAACCAGAAATCTTAGCACCCAACCTAAGAACTTGCATGCTGGCATCACAAATAAAGGTATTGGCTAGCTTGAGATCCTTGATCATGTCTTGGATCTCCACTATAGTAGTCTATTCTAGGATAAGATTAGCTAAATCATCGCACCAATAAGATGCTGCCCCGGCAACTGTAGCAATACTAGCAACAGTCTGCCACTGTAATCCCTGATAAAGGTACATCTTCTTCAAAAAGCCTCAAGCTTCTTATCCACGGGATCCTTGAAAGAACAACTATCTTCAACAGGAATAGTAGTTCTCTTAGCCAGAGTAGAGATAGCTCCCTCTACCTTGGGCACCGTGTGCCACGAGTCACGAATAGAGTCAGCAACAGGAAACATCTTTTTAAAAACAGGGGATGGGGAAAAAGGAATCTCTAGTTTATCCCATTTCTGAGTTATAATATCTGCCATACAGTCTTGAACTGGAAATACTTCCACAGATAAGGGTACATCATATACACTATTAAGCTTACTAAACCTCTTTGGATTCTCCGCAACAGATTTGGATTCTTCTAAAGTAGCAAGAACCTCCTTCAAAAGAACTCGAAGGTGTTCTAACTTAAATCTGAAATTAATCTCCTCTGAATCTGCAGAATTTATCACTACAGTATCAGAATATGACAATTCCCCCTCAGCCTTACTAACATCAATATGTTTAGATTTCCTCTTTCATTTACCAGAAACTTTTGGAAAAACTGATAAACCTGCAGAAACAGCAGAAGTAATCTGTGAAATCCGCAGTTAAAAAAAACACCCCCAGGAGGTTGACAGGAACCGCAGGGCACTGCATGTAAAGCTTGGGAAGCTTGAGGGGAAAGCTGAGGGGTAGCTAGTATAACACTATCCTGAGAGACAGGAGGCTCAGGGAGAGACATCTTATCTTTAAACTTTAAAGTTGTATTTAAACATGAAGAGCAAAACTGTACAGGAGGAATTATCTTAGCCTCCAAACACAATAAGCATTTTGCAAATGAATCAACTTCAGCATTAGTGTCCATAATTGGGTATCAGTTCACAATTAACAAAAAAATGTAAATACCAAATTAAGTTTATTTATATGAAGCAATAAAACATAAATAAGCACTTAAATCCCTCAGCTCTGCTGAGGTCTTACCCTTCCAGAAGTTGCTATCCCACTAACACAGAAAACCAGACACACCCGGTAGCAAAAAACACCTAGTTACCGGAACAGCCCAAATCCACCTGCCACTGTAGAAATAAGAAAATGCAGCCTCCACACTGGCCGCGGAAAACTCCGATCTGAACAGAGAAGCCGAAAACCGGAAGTGCTGAGGAGTGGTCACATGACCGCAATAAAAAAAGAAAACCTTTTTTTTTCTTTAAATTGCGCCAAACAAAAACAGCGAAAACCATCAGCAGCACAGCAAAAGTGATTGGGCTAATAACCTGAGCTGAAAAGTGATTGCAACAAGCAAGAAGTAAAGCAAACACCTGTCAAACACGTCATACACTCTCCCATCTCTGAGCCCTCAATAAAAAATTATGCCTCTTTTCACATAAAAGCAGTGTCCCTAAAACAGATTTAAATACTTACCACAAGGATTTAACCCCTTTATCGCCGGGACCTTTAAACCTAGAAGGGAAAGCACTTACCTGTGGATCCTGCTCTGTCAGGCAGGAGCTATTTTCTGAGGTGTGGCAGCTTCACCATATCTACCAGGGACCTATAGAAAAGAAAGAACAGAGTAACCATCTCTGGCTTTCTATAATAGGGGTAGCAATAATGTTAGAAGTTTAAGCAAAGACCACCTTGCCTTCTTCTAACTGCTAATAGCCACTATTACTCTTACTAAAGAGATTGACATGGACACAGAATAGCCCCAATCCTTGCTAACAGGGAAAAGTACCCATTAAAATCTTCAGACACCATCTTCGCCATCCTCCCGTGATCAAGGCAAAGAGAATGACTGGGGGTTATGGGTAAGGGAAGCTTTGCTGGGGTGCTCTTTGCCGCCTCCTGCTGGCCAGGAGTGAATATCCCACTAGTAATTAGAATGTTTCATGGACTCTCTATGCCATAAGAAAGAAATACATGTTTTAATATTTTAATATTTCAACTGTAATTTGTTTAAAATGCAAGACACACCCCTTCTTGAATGTTGTTTATTTTCCTTCATTTATTGTGGTCAATTAGGGATATTACTCAATCACTGTGCAGAATGTAGGGGGTCAGGACTCCAGTCTCTCTAGGAGGGGTAGACAAACTTTTAAAGTGAAATAGTGGATTTCCCAGTCCTGAGAACTGAAAGAGCACATGTCAAGTTTACAAGTCAAACTTTCACCACAGATCTCTCCCTAATTTGCAATTTAATATTTGATCATTTCTGCTGAAGTCAAACAAAGGAGATTTTGAAAACAAAATAACAGTGGCAAAAACCTGTCATTGTCAGACTCAAGTCCATATTGGTTGCTCCAAATAAAGAAAAATAGTGGGTGGAGTTTAACCATTGAAAAACAATTGCAGCCAAATAAAGTGTTAATTTGTTCTAAAAAGTATCAGACTATGCTAATATGTAAAATTTATTGGAAGACTGCATAAAAAAATTTCTGTACAACACACTGTATTTTCAGCACAGTGCGGAAAACCAGAAAGAAAATAGGTGTTTGAATATGGGCACTTGTTTTTATGTGCAATTACAATATTCGCAACTAGGTAAATAATACGTGCCTACTGAGGTTGACCTTTTTCAAAATACCATTTTGTAGTATGCTATTTCTAGATTGTATATAAAACATGCCCAGCCCTCGTGCTGTCCTTTGTCCTTCCACTTCTTCATATGTTGCAGCTAAGCACCATTAGAGACGCACATGCTAAGTTAAATGGATGGTTTTTAGCATAACTATTAGCTTCTGCGTGGGAGGTTATTCATTGCCTTTTTCTAATAAGATACAGTGTGCACGTATAAGCAGTAAGTGCTTCTCTTTATTGTATTTCCCAGTTAGAGTCTGACGGTTTCATTTAAAGACCTTCAGAGTTGAATGGCACTGATACTCTTTGTAAACCACCACGTGCACCAGTGAATGACATTAGAGAGGGGTGGCATTTGTATATCTGTGAGGAAATATGTAACAGCAACAAAAAAACTACAGCTGAACAAGGCTAAATGTGTCACTAGGCAAAACAGGTATCTGCCAATAGGTTCCTGTTTAATGGGACTGTGCACAGCAAAATGTTTTTCTATTTTAAAGTGTTCTCAATGATCCATTTAAAAAAAAAAAGCTTGAGTGTATTAAATTGTTTACAAATGTCTCATTTACCTATGTTTTGTCATTTGAAACAAATGATTTTGTCCATTGAAACCACCATCTATGCTAAAAATATAAATACTTCAGTATATAGAAAAAAATGTAAATAAGAGACATCAGTACAAATCAACATCCAATGGGGGGGAAAGAGAGTCCAGCCCATGTAAAAAAAGAGTGTTCTTACAGCTGCTTGGAATTAACTCTTAGCAGTTAATTGCCTGATTACATTGCTTCTTTAAGTAATGCACCTTTATAATTCATTTGCATACAAAGAGAGAAGCGCTCTACCAGGAACGAACAACAGCTCAGTGGCTTGTTCTATGGCGATTTACCACCCGGAGGCAGCCTCTTTTAGACCAGTGTGCTTTTCACAGATGAAAACTTTCCTGAAGTATATCAGTCTGATCCCGCCAAGTAAGGTCAGTCCAGCCCCGAAATACCAGGCAATTCTCCTCTGAACAAGGAACATGACAACCCCAGACGATCGTTTCGGCCTTCTATGGGCCTCGTCAGTGAGGTGCAGCCACATTCCTCTAAGCACACTGGGCAAGGAGTCTACGTCTGGTTTCCCCCATCACCCATAGGGAGACTTCCCCAGGGTCATAATAATTTGCATACAAAGAGAGAAGCGCTCTACCAGGAACGAACAACAGCTCAGTGGCTTGTTCTATGGCGATTTACCACCCGGAGGCAGCCTCTTTTAGACCAGTGTGCTTTTCACAGATGAAAACTTTCCTGAAGTATATCAGTCTGATCCCGCCAAGTAAGGTCAGTCCAGCCCCGAAATACCAGGCAATTCTCCTCTGAACAAGGAACATGACAACCCCAGACGATCGTTTCGACCTCCTATGGGCCTCGTCAGTGAGGTGCAGCCACATTCCTCTAAGCACACTGGGCAAGGAGTCCACGTCTGGTTTCCCCCATCACCCATAGGGAGACTTCCCCAGGGTCATAATAATTTGCATACAAAGAGAGAAGCGCTCTACCAGGAACGAACAACAGCTCAGTGGCTTGTTCTATGGCGATTTACCACCCGGAGGCAGCCTCTTTTAGACCAGTGTGCTTTTCACAGATGAAAACTTTCCTGAAGTATATCAGTCTGATCCCGCCAAGTAAGGTCAGTCCAGCCCCGAAATACCAGGCAATTCTCCTCTGAACAAGGAACATGACAACCCCAGACGATCGTTTCGGCCTCCTATGGGCCTCGTCAGTGAGGTGCAGCTACATTCCTCTAAGCACACTGGGCAAGGAGTCCACGTCTGGTTTCCCCCATCACCCATAGGGAGACTTCCCCAGGGTCATAATAATTTGCATACAAAGAGAGAAGCGCTCTACCAGGAACGAACAACAGCTCAGTGGCTTGTTCTATGGCGATTTACCACCCGGAGGCAGCCTCTTTTAGACCAGTGTGCTTTTCACAGATGAAAACTTTCCTGAAGTATATCAGTCTGATCCCGCCAAGTAAGGTCAGTCCAGCCCCGAAATACCAGGCAATTCTCCTCTGAACAAGGAACATGACAACCCCAGACGATCGTTTCGGCCTTCTATGGGCCTCGTCAGTGAGGTGCAGCCACATTCCTCTAAGCACACTGGGCAAGGAGTCCACGTCTGGTTTCCCCCATCACCCATAGGGAGACTTCCCCAGGGTCATAATAATTTGCATACAAAGAGAGAAGCGCTCTACCAGGAACGAACAACAGCTCAGTGGCTTGTTCTATGGCGATTTACCACCCGGAGGCAGCCTCTTTTAGACCAGTGTGCTTTTCACAGATGAAAACTTTCCTGAAGTATATCAGTCTGATCCCGCCAAGTAAGGTCAGTCCAGCCCCGAAATACCAGGCAATTCTCCTCTGAACAAGGAACATGACAACCCCAGACGATCGTTTCGACCTCCTATGGGCCTCGTCAGTGAGGTGCAGCCACATTCCTCTAAGCACACTGGGCAAGGAGTCCACGTCTGGTTTCCCCCATCACCCATAGGGAGACTTCCCCAGGGTCATAATAATTTGCATACAAAGAGAGAAGCGCTCTACCAGGAACGAACAACAGCTCAGTGGCTTGTTCTATGGCGATTTACCACCCGGAGGCAGCCTCTTTTAGACCAGTGTGCTTTTCACAGATGAAAAATTTCCTGAAGTATATCAGTCTGATCCCGCCAAGTAAGGTCAGTCCAGCCCCGAAATACCAGGCAATTCTCCTCTGAACAAGGAACATGACAACCCCAGACGATCGTTTCGGCCTCCTATGGGCCTCGTCAGTGAGGTGCAGCTACATTCCTCTAAGCACACTGGGCAAGGAGTCCACGTCTGGTTTCCCCCATCACCCATAGGGAGACTTCCCCAGGGTCATAATAATTTGCATACAAAGAGAGAAGCGCTCTACCAGGAACGAACAACAGCTCAGTGGCTTGTTCTATGGCGATTTACCACCCGGAGGCAGCCTCTTTTAGACCAGTGTGCTTTTCACAGATGAAAACTTTCCTGAAGTATATCAGTCTGATCCCGCCAAGTAAGGTCAGTCCAGCCCCGAAATACCAGGCAATTCTCCTCTGAACAAGGAACATGACAACCCCAGACGATCGTTTCGGCCTCCTATGGGCCTCGTCAGTGAGGTGCAGCCACATTCCTCTAAGCACACTGGGCAAGGAGTCTACGTCTGGTTTCCCCCATCACCCATAGGGAGACTTCCCCAGGGTCATAATAATTTGCATACAAAGAGAGAAGCTCTCTACCAGGAACAAACAACAGCTCAGTGGCTTGTTCTATGGCGATTTACCACCCGGAGGCAGCCTCTTTTAGACCAGTGTGCTTTTCACAGATGAAAACTTTCCTGAAGTATATCAGTCTGATCCCGCCAAGTAAGGTCAGTCCAGCCCCAAAATACCAGGCAATTCTCCTCTGAACAAGGAACATGACAACTCCAGACGATCGTTTCGGCCTCCTATGGGCCTCGTCAGTGAGGTGCAGCCACATTCCTCTAAGCACACTGGGCAAGGAGTCCACGTCTGGTTTCCCCCATCACCCATAGGGAGACTTCCCCAGGGTCATAATAATTTGCATACAAAGAGAGAAGCGCTCTACCAGGAACGAACAACAGCTCAGTGGCTTGTTCTATGGCGATTTACCACCCGGAGGCAGCCTCTTTTAGACCAGTGTGCTTTTCACAGATGAAAACTTTCCTGAAGTATATCAGTCTGATCCCGCCAAGTAAGGTCAGTCCAGCCCCGAAATACCAGGCAATTCTCCTCTGAACAAGGAACATGACAACCCCAGACGATCGTTTCGGCCTCCTATGGGCCTCGTCAGTGAGGTGCAGCCACATTCCTCTAAGCACACTGGGCAAGGAGTCCACGTCTGGTTTCCCCCATCACCCATAGGGAGACTTCCCCAGGGTCATAATAATTTGCATACAAAGAGAGAAGCGCTCTACCAGGAACGAACAACAGCTCAGTGGCTTGTTCTATGGCGATTTACCACCCGGAGGCAGCCTCATTTAGACCAGTGTGCTTTTCACAGATGAAAACTTTCCTGAAGTATATCAGTCTGATCGCGCCAAGTAAGGTCAGTCCAGCCCCGAAATACCAGGCAATTCTCCTCTGAACAAGGAACATGACAACCCCAGACGATCGTTTCGGCCTCCTATGGGCCTCGTCAGTGAGGTGCAGCCACATTCCTCTAAGCACACTGGGCAAGGAGTCCATGTCTGGTTTCCCCCATCACCCATAGGGAGACTTCCCCAGGGTCATAATAATTTGCATACAAAGAGAGAAGCGCTCTACCAGGAACGAACAACAGCTCAGTGGCTTGTTCTATGGCGATTTACCACCCGGAGGCAGCCTCTTTTAGACCAGTGTGCTTTTCACAGATGAAAACTTTCCTGAAGTATATCAGTCTGATCCCGCCAAGTAAGGTCAGTCCAGCCCGGAAATACCAGGCAATTCTCCTCTGAACAAGGAACATGACAACCCCAGACGATCGTTTCGGCCTCCTATGGGCCTCGTCAGTGAGGTGCAGCCACATTCCTCTAAGCACACTGGGCAAGGAGTCCACGTCTTGTTTCCACCATCACCCATATGGAGACTTCCCCAGGGTCATAATAATTTGCATACAAAGAGAGAAGCGTTCTACCAGGAACGAACAACAGCTCAGTGGCTTGTTCTATGGCGATTTACCACCCGGAGGCAGCCTCTTTTAGAACAGTGTGCTTTTCACAGATGAAGACTTTCCTGAAGTATATCAGTCTGATCCCGCCAAGTAAGGTCAGTCCAGCCCTGAAATACCAGGCAATTCTCCTCTGAACAAGGAACATGACAACCCCAGACGATCGTTTCGGCCTCCTATGGGCCTCGTCAGTGAGGTGCAGCCACATTCCTCTAAGCACACTGGGCAAGGAGTCCACGTCTGGTTTCCCCCATCACCCATAGGGAGACTTCCCCAGGGTCATAATAATTTGCATACAAAGAGAGAAGCGCTCTACCAGGAACGAACAACAGCTCAGTGGCTTGTTCTATGGCGATTTACCACCCGGAGGCAGCCTCTTTTAGACCAGTGTGCTTTTTACAGATGAAAACTTTCCTGAAGTATATCAGTCTGATCCCGCCAAGTAAGGTCAGTCCAGCCCCGAAATACCAGGCAATTCTCCTCTGAACAAAGAACATGACAACCCCAGACGATCGTTTCGGCCTCCTATGGGCCTCGTCAGTGAGGTGCAGCCACATTCCTCTAAGCACACTGGGCAAGGAGTCCACGTCTGGTTTCCCCCATCACCCATAGGGAGACTTCCCCAGGGTCATAATAATTTGCATACAAAGAGAGAAGCGCTCTACCAGGAACGAACAACAGCTCAGTGGCTTGTTCTATGGCGATTTACCACCCGGAGGCAGCCTCATTTAGACCAGTGTGCTTTTCACAGATGAAAACTTTCCTGAAGTATATCAGTCTGATCCCGCCAAGTAAGGTCAGTCCAGCCCCGAAATACCAGGCAATTCTCCTCTGAACAAGGAACATGACAACCCCAGACGATCGTTTCGGCCTCCTATGGGCCTCGTCAGTGAGGTGCAGCCACATTCCTCTAAGCACACTGGGCAAGGAGTCCACGTCTGGTTTCCCCCATCACCCATAGGGAGACTTCCCCAGGGTCATAAAAATTTGCATACAAAGAGAGAAGCGCTCTACCAGGAACGAACAACAGCTCAGTGGCTTGTTCTATGGCGATTTACCACCCGGAGGCAGCCTCTTTTAGACCAGTGTGCTTTTCACAGATGAAAACTTTCCTGAAGTATATCAGTCTGATCCCGCCAAGTAAGGTCAGTCCAGCCCCGAAATACCAGGCAATTCTCCTCTGAACAAGGAACATGACAACCCCAGACGATCGTTTCGGCCTCCTATGGGCCTCGTCAGTGAGGTGCAGCCACATTCCTCTAAGAACACTGGGCAAGGAGTCCACGTCTGTTTTCCCCCATCACCCATAGGGAGACTTCCCCAGGGTCATAATAATTTGCATACAAAGAGAGAAGCGCTCTACCAGGAACGAACAACAGCTCAGTGGCTTGTTCTATGGCGATTTACCACCCGGAGGCAGCCTCTTTTAGACCAGTGTGCTTTTCACAGATGAAAACTTTCCTGAAATATATCAGTCTGATCCCGCCAAGTAAGGTCAGTCCAGCCCCGAAATACCAGGCAATTCTCCTCTGAACAAGGAACATGACAACCCCAGACGATCGTTTCGGCCTCCTATGGGCCTCGTCAGTGAGGTGCAGCCACATTCCTCTAAGCACACTGGGCAAGGAGTCCACGTCTAGTTTCCCCCATCACCCATAGGGAGACTTCCCCAGGGTCATAATAATTTGCATACAAAGAGAGAAGCGCTCTACCAGGAACGAACAACAGCTCAATGGCTTGTTCTATGGCGATTTACCACCCGGAGGCAGCCTCTTTTAGACCAGTGTGCTTTTCACAGATGAAAACTTTCCTGCTTCTCATTCTGTTTTGCATATGTAAATATGACCCTGGGGATAGTCTCCCTAAGGGTGATGGGGGAAACCAGACGTGGACTCCTTGCCCAATGTGCTTATAGGGATATGGCTGCACCTCACTGACGTGGCCCAAAGGAGGCCGAAACGATCGTCTGGGGTTGTCATGTTCAGAGGAGAATTGCCTGGTATTTCGGGGCTGGACTGACCATGTCGGCGGGATCAGAGTGATATACTACAGGAAAGTTTTCCTCTGTGAAAAGCACAATTGGGCAGAAAGAAGCTACTACCAGGTGGCAACCGGGCCATAGAACAAGCTATTGATGCAGTTGTTCGTTCCTGGCAGACTGCTTCTCATTCTGTTTTGCACCTTTATAATTCAATATTTACTTTTGGCTAGATTACTAGTTTTTGTTGGTAAGGCTTGCGGTGCTAACGTTCCATTTTTTTATCACCGCTCACTTAAGACAACGCTGGTATTATGAGTTTTCCGAAAGGCTGCGTTAGCCTCAGAAAAGTGAGCGGAGAGCAAAATTTTGCTCCACATCTCACCTCAATACCAGCGTTGCTTACGGTAGCGGTAAGCTGGCTAAACGTGCTCGTGCACGATTTCCCCATAGGAAACAATGGGGCTGAGCTGGCTGAAAAAAAACCTAACACCTGCAAAAAGCAGCGTTCAGCTCCTAATGCAGCCCCATTGTTTCCTATGGGAAAATAAATTTTATGTCTACACCTTACACCCTAACATGAACCCCAAGTCTAAACACCCCTAATCTTACACTTATTAACCCCTAATCTGCCTCCCCCGACATCGCCGCCACCTATATTATCTTATTAACCCCTATTCTGACGCTACGGACACCGCCGCCACCTACAGTATACTTATGAACCCCTAATCTGCTGCCCCCAACATCGCCGAACCCTACATTATATTTATTAACCCCTACTCTGCCGCCCCCAACGTCGCCGCAACCTAACTACAATTATTAACCCCTAATCTGCCGCCCCCAACGTTGCCGCCACTATAATAAAGTTATTAACCCCTAAACCTAAGTCTAACCCTAACACCCCCCCTAATTTAAATATAATTTTAAATAATCTTAATAAAATTACTACAATTAAATAAATTAATCCTATTTAAAACTAAATACTTACCTATAAAATAAACCCTAAGCTAGCTACAATATAACTAATAGTTACATTGTAGCTAGCTTAGGATTTATTTTTATTTTACAGGCAACTTTGTATTTATTTAACCTAGGTACAATAGTTATTAAATAGTTATTAACTATTTAATAACTATCTAGTTAAAATAAGTACAAATTTACCTGTAAAATAAACCCTAACCTAAGTTAAAATTACACCTAACACTACACTATAATTAAATTAATTACCTAAACTAACTACAATTAAATACAATTAAACTAAATAAACTAAAGTACGAAAAACAACAAACACTAAATTACAGAAAATAAAAAAATAATTACAATTATTTTAAACTAATTAAACCTAATCTAATCCCCCTAATAAAATAAAAAATCCCCCCCAAAAAATAAAATTCCCTACCCTATACTAAATTACAAATAGCCCTTAAAAGGGCCTTTTGCGGGGCATTTCCCCAAAGTAATCAGCTCTTTTACCTGTAAAAAAAAATACAATACCCCCCCAATAATACAACCCACCACCCACACACCCAACCCTACTCTAAAACCCACCCAATCCCCCCTTAATAAAACCTAACACTAACCCCTTGAAGATCACCCTACCTTGAGATGTCTTCACCCAACCGGGCCGAAGTCCTCCAAGAAGCCGGGCAGAAGTGGTCCTCCAGACGGCCAGAAGTCTTCATCCAATCCTGGCAGAAGAGGACCTCCAGATGGCCAGAAGTCTTCATCCAGGCGGCATCTTCTATCTTCATCCATCCGGAGCGGAGCGGGTCCATCTTCAATCCAGCCGACGCGGAGCATCCTCTTCAAACGAAGTCCAACTGAAGAATGAAGGTTCCTTTAAATGACGTCATCCAAGATGGCGTCCCTTCAATTCCGATTGGCTGATAGAATTCTATCAGCCAATCAGAATTAAGGTAGGAAAAATCCTATTGGCTGATGCAATCAGCCAATAGAATTGAAGTTCAATCCTATTGGCTGATCCAATCAGCCAATAGGATTGAGCTCGCATTCTATTGGCTGTTCCAATCAACCAATAGAATGCAAGCTCAATTCTATTGGCTGATTGTATCAGCCAATAGGATTTTTCCTACCTTAATTCTGATTGGCTGGATTCAATGATGGAGATCAGGGATAATATATATATAAAAGGAAGTTTATTTAACTTTTTTCGCTTCTGCCCCCGGATTAGTCTTTGAAATCCCAGAGGATTCCAAAATGGATTCAGCTAAAAAGGAGGAGAAGAAGAGAAAGAAGTGCTACAGGAGGTTGCTTAAGACTTTTACCAAATGGTTCCAGGCATTTGTCATCTACACCAGTGTGTTGGCGGGCAAATTTCCTGACCAAGGTGCGGCGCACTTTTGCTATCTCAATGAGGTAGCTGTAATGCCCGTGGGATATTCCTCTATCAGACCAAACTTGGCCAGTTGTCTTCTTATCCCAGCGTCAAGTGGAATGATAGGAAATATCCCAGCACAGAGAGAGTTTGTAAAATGAGGAAAGCAGTACTAACAGTAGGCAGGGTAGTCCTTAGCGGTAACAGGAAGACAATCCAGCAGTAAACTAATAGAAGGACCAGGAACAGGCAGGAGTCAGCAAAAAAAGGAAATCCAGCAGTATAACAGTTCAGAGGTAAACCAATAGAAGGACCAGACAGGCAGAGTTCAGTAACTGTATAGCAATCCAACAATTCAGGGGTTAAGCAGGCAGAGTGGTCAGACAGGCAGAGTCCAGCAATGGTATAGCAATCCAGCAGTTCAAGGGTTAAGCAGGCAGAGTGGTCAGACAAGCAGAGTTCAGCAACAGTATAACAATCCAGCATTTTAGGGGTTAAGCAAGCAGAGTGGTCAGACAAGCAGAGTTCAGTAATGATATAGCAATCCAGCACTTTAGGGGTTAAGCAAGCAGAGTGGTCAGACAAGCAGAGTTTAGTAACGATAAAGCAATCCAGTAAGTAACACAGCACCCAGGAGCATGCAAAGTAACACCTATACTTGGACACAGGTGAGAGTGACTGAGGCATTTACATAGGATAGAATTTGCGCCACAGGAGGGATCCAGCTCTGCGGAATCTGTTGGCACTCTACAAATAACCGATAATAATAATAATAATCTGGACCGGCATCAGAAGACAGGGCGGGCAGGGATGACGTCATCACCATGCTGTAGAAACACCCCTGCATCCCTAGCTACAGGACCGCCTGCGTCCGTGGCAACAGCCACAGCAGAGCGGCGTGACAATAGCAGCTGCTCAGAGGATGTACGGGGGATGGCCTGGTGTGCCTATAATTAACAATCTTGGCAATGCCTATCAGCAAAAACTGACATGAAGTGGGATGATAGGGATATGGGACTGTGGCTCAAGATTATGACCCCTCTCTAGACGGCGCAGTCCTTTCAGGCTGGGGCCGGCAACCAAACCTCTGGAGGGTTGTCAGCAACACATAAGAAAGGTTTCTGTTTCGCCTTCAAAGAAAAAGTATGCAAGTGGCGTGCCTCATGCAAATTTAGACAAACAGTAAGTGTTTTGGGTGTTCCCACTCCTTCACTAAGTGCTTCTGTAAGGGTAAGGCTGGAGGGAACCTTGAGCTGCCTGAAAATGGGAGCAACCCCAGTGAAGGTAAGTGCAAAAGAATTATGGCTCGCCAGATACACTAAAAGACGCGGGTGTAGGGTGAAAGCTTTGTTGTTGTTGTACAGGTTTGAGTTTGGTTTCGTGATTCCGTCTACTGTGGGGGTTGAGCATTTTAAAGGTTATCTAAAATCCGCTAGGCAATGGCCTGGGGTGGTGCAAGAAAAACTTTATAAGGAGGTAGCATTGGGGCATATGGCAGGTCCTTTTGAACAACCGCATTTTCCACACTTGTGGATTTCTCCGCTAGGGGTGGTTCCCAAGAATGAACCGGGAAAGTTCAGAATGATTCACCACCTGTCTTTCCCAAAAGGGGGTTCAGTGATCGATGGCATCCCGGAGGAGATGGCATCAGTATATATATATCAGTATGCATCTTTTGACCTGGCTATATGTCTGGTGAGGGACGGAAGCGGGTCCTTTGGCCCTGCTTGCCAAAATTTATATTGAGGCAACTTTCCGGCTCCTGCCGGTTCACCCAACATCTCAACACTTGTTGGGCTGCTATTTTAATGGTTACCATTATGTAGACCTCTGCATGACCATGGGGTGATCCATCTTGTGCTCTCTGTTCGAGTGCTTCAGCACATTTATAGAATGGGTGGTGTGTGTCCAGTCAGGTTTTAAGTCAGTGGTTCACTACATCAACGATTTTTGGTTTGTAGGTCCGGCAGGGTCAGAGGTTGTATAACTTTGTGAGATGTTTGTTATCGGGTGGTAAGTGATTTGGTGTTCCAATTGCTCAGGAGAAGTCTGGGGGTCTTGTGACAGCCCTTAATTTTCTGGGTATTACTATTGACTCCAAAAGAATGGAGTGTAGACTTTCCCAGGCCAAAATCTCTGATTTGGTGACACTATTTCAACGCTTCCTGGTAGCATCCAAGGTGACTTTCAGAGACATTCAGTCACTTTTGGGTAAGCTGAATTTTGCGTGCAGGATTATCCCTATTTGGAGGGTCTTTTGTAGGAGGCTAGCCTTAGTCACAGCTGGGGTGGCTCAGCCGTATCATTTTGTGTGGTTATCCAAGGAGCATAAGGATGATCTCAGGGTTTGGGTGAAGTTTCTGGATGAGTTCAACGGCTTTGATCCAGGAAAAGAGGGTGTTGAATGAGGAGTTGGACTTGGTGACCGAAGCTGAAGGTGGGCACATTTTTGGGGCATATTTTCAAGGTCAGTGGTGTGCAGTCGCTTGGCCGGAATTGTGGACTTTTGAGGGCCTGATTCAGAAACTTGTTTTTCTGGAACTGTTTCCAATCATAGTGGCACTGTTTGGGAGGAGGAATTCGTGAATAAGTCAGTCCTTTTCTACACTGATAACACAGAGTTGGTGTCTGCATTGAACAGTCTCTCAGCCTTATCGCCTCCGGTGGTACGGCTGTTGAGGTTGTTGGTGTTGAAGTGCTTGCAAATTAATGTGTCATGCTTGCAAATTAATGTGTCATGCTTGCAAATTAATGTGTCCTTTAGGGCCAAACATATCCCTAGTGCGAGTAACTCAATTGCTGATGTTTTGTCTCTTTTCTAGTGGCTGCGGTTTTGAGAGTTGGTGCCAGGGATGGATGCAGTGGGGCGTCAGTGTCTGGAGGAGCTATGCAGGCTTGGGAAGGAAGATTGGCTGGCTTGGTGAAGGCACCTTTAGCCCCAGGTACTTGGCGTGAGTGGGAGGAATGGTTACCTGACAAAGGAGTTTGTGAGGAGGAGGATGACCTTATTGGTTGCTTGATGGAATGGGTGTGGCATGGGGGGAAGAGGCTTTCCCTCAGTGGCTATAGATAAGAGGTTGTCTGCTCTGGCTTTCAGTTTCATGTTATTGGGTTTAGACGATGTGACTAAGGTTTTCTGGGTGAGGCAGGTGCTGAAAGGTTTGAAGAAGAAGGGGAGGTGTGTGGATAGTAGACGGCCCATTACATTTTCTCTTTTAGGGCGGATTTTGGCAGTCTTGTCTGAGATTTGTTCATCCCCTTTTGAAACCAATCTGTTCTGTATGGCCTTTGTTTTAGCATTTTATGGAGCATTCCGTATTTTGAAATTGTTGAACGGGAACAGACGGGTTGATGTGATGGGAGGCTGATGTGGTGGTGACTGAGTCAAGGGAAATATTTTTGATGAGGAGTAAAACCGATCAGTGTGGAAAAGGAAAGAGTTGCTCTTTTCCCAAGCGGTTGGGAGATTTGTTCCTGCAAATGTTTGGTTCAGTTCCTTAGTTTATGGCCACAGCAGGGAGGCCTGTTATTGATTCATCAGGATGGGAGTTTCTTGTCTCAGTTTCAGTTTTTGGCAGTACTAGTTAAAGATCTGGAGAGATTGGACTTGGATCCTTCTGAGTTTGGATCACACTCTTTCCGGATCGGGGCGGCTACGGAGGCATCTGTTATGGGTTTGAGTGAGAAGGTGGTTAAAAACATAGGGAGATGGGGGTCTGAGAGATATTGTTTGTATATTCGCCCTGATTTGAGAGTGTGAGACAGTGTGATTTTCCCCTTCTAATCTTTTGTTTTGTATTATAGGTATAAAAAGATTTGGGTGATGCGGCATTCCTTCATCTATTGGGCCAGGAGTGCGGCAAAAAAGAAGGAGGATGTCCTTCATTCATTGGGAGGTAAAATGGTTTGGAGTCGGGGGACTTCGCTGGGAATGGTGATTACTGTTGTTTGTTGATTATTGTAAACAATTTCCACATGTGAAAGTGCTGATAGTACATGCTGGAGGTAATGATTTGGGGTTTATGTTCTAGCGGGAGCTGGTCAGGAAGATTAAAAGAGACTTGGGGAGGTTGCAGGATTTATACCCTGCTTTGAGAATTGTTTGGTCTGATATTCTTCCCAGGCTGGTCTGGATTCATCTCATTGGGAGGTAAAATGCTTTGGAGTCAGGGGGCTCCGCTGGGAACATTTATTACTGTTTTTTGTGGATTATTGTAAACAATTTCCACATCGGGATGTGCTGATAGCACATGCGGGAGGTAATGATTTGGGGTTTATGTTCCAGCGGGAGCTGGTCTGGAAGATTAAAAGAGACTTGGGGAGGTTGCAGGATTTATACCCTACTTTGAGAATTGTTTGGTCTGATATTCTTCCCAGGCTGGTTTGGATGGCCGCATTGGATCCTGTTAGGTTGATAGAAGCAAAAAGAAGGTTAATAAGCTGGTTGGGTCTTTTATTAGGAGGATTTGGGGTACAGTAGCCCACCATCCAGATTTGTGAGGAGGCAGGACAAGGTGAATGTTTTTGGAGGATGGGGTCCATCTTAATGATTGTGGCCTGCAGCTGTTTATACTTGATTTTAGGGAAGCTTTGAATGAATTGTGGAGGTTGGCGGAACTGGGCTGATGGAATAAGGCAAGTAATTGGTGAGGGGTGCTAGTTCATTACCAGTCATAAATAGAATATGGCCAAGTGAGAGGAGGTAACAATTTTGCCTCTCCACGGGGTGGGAGTGCAGGCGGTGGACTTCTAGGGGCAAGGCGTTCCCTAGAACCAGGTGAAAGTAGTGATTTAACTGGCTCAACAAGTATTAGGTTGTGTCCAGAGGAATGATGGCCATATTACTAATAGGTGAAGTAGCACTGTTTGATGGTCCAGTTTAGGGGTTGGTGATTTTTACCAGGATAAAGTTTTGATAACACTCAGCCAGATTATGAGTTTTGAGCGCTATAGAGAAATGAACGACCGCCACAAAAGCGGCGGTATTTAACCTCCCTATAGCACTGCTATTACAAGTTTACAAAAAGCAGGCTTGCACGGGTGATTTGGTGGCGCTGAGCTCCATGCTTCACCCAAATACAAGCGCTGCTTTGACGTGCTCTTGCACGATTAACCCATAGACATTAATGGGGATAGCCAGCAAAAAAAAAGCACCTGCGATCAAGGAAACAAAATCTCTGTAACGCAGCCCCATTGATGTCTATGGGGAAAGAAAAAGTTATGTTTAAACCTAACACCCTAACATAAAAACCACATCTAAACACCCCTAATCTGCCGCCCCTAACATCGCCGCCACCTACATTATAGTTATTAACCCCTAATCTGCCGCCCTAAAACCTATCTAAATAAACCTAAGCTAACGATTGACCTGAAAAGGGCATTTGGATGGGCATTGCCCTTAAAAGGGCATTTAGCTCTTTTACATTGCCCAAACCCTAAGCTAAAAATAAAACCCACCCAATAAACCCTTAAAAAAACCTAACACTAACACCCCAGGGATCCACTTACAGTTCTCGAAGACCGGACATCCATCCTCATCCAGGCGGCAGAAGTCTTCATCCAAGCGGGCAGAAGTCCTCATCGAAGCCGGCAGAAGTCTTCATCCAAGCGAGCTGTAGTCCTCATCGAAGCGTGCAGAAGTCTTCATCCAGACGGCATCTTCTATCTTCATCCATCCGGTGCGGAGCTGGTTCATCTTCAAGACATCCAGCACGGAGCATCCTCTTCTTCTGATGGTCAACATAGAATGAAGTTTCCCTTTAAGGTATGTCATCCAAGATGGTGTCCCTTACATTCCGATTGGCTTATAAAATTCTATCAGCCAATAGGAATTAAAGGGTAAAAAATACTATTGGCTGTTGCAATCAGCCAATAGGATTGAGCTTTCATCCTATTGGCTGATCTAATCAGCCAATACAATGTGAGCTCAATCCTATTGGCTGATTGGATCAGCCAATAGGATGAAAGCTCAATCCTATTGGCTGAATGTAACAGCCAATATGATTTTTTTACCCTTTAATTCCTATTGACTGATAGAATTCTATCAGCCAATCAGAATGTAAGGGACCCAATCTTGGATGACGTACCTTAAAGAGAAAATTCATTCTGCGTTGACCATCAGAAGATGGATGAAGATAGAAGATGCCGTCTGAATGAAGACTTCTGCTGGCTTCGATGAGGACTTCGGCCCGCTTGGATGAAGACTTCTGCCGGCTTCGATGAGGACTTCTGCCGCTTGGATGAGGATGGATGTCCGGTCTCCGAAAACTGTAAGTGGATTGTCAGGGGTTAGTGTTAGGTTTTTTTAAGGGTTTATTGGGTGGGTTTTATTTTTAGCTTAGGGTTTGGGCAATGTAAAAGAGCTAAATCCCCTTTTAAGGGCAATGCCCATCCAAATGCCCTTTTCAGGGCAATGGTTAGCTTAGGTTTATTTAGATAGGTTTTTATTTGGGGGTTTGGTTGTGTGGGTGGTGGGTTTTACTTTTGGGGGGTGTTTGTATTTTTTTTTTACAGGTAAAAGAGCTGATTTCTTTGGGGCAATGCCCCACAAAAGACCCTTTTAAGGGCCATTGACAGTTTAGTGTAGGATAGGGTTTTTTATTTTGGGGGGATTTTTTATTTTAATAGGGCTATTAGATTAGGAGTAATTAGTTTTTATTTTTGATCATTTAATTTTTATTTTGTGTAATTTAGTGTTTATTTTATTTTTGTAATTTAGATAAATATATTTTATTAATTTAATTTATTTTATTTTATTGTAATGTTAGGTTTTAGTGTAAGGCAGGTTAGGTTTTATTTTACAGGTAACTTTGTATTTATTTTAACTAGGTAGCTAGTAAATAGTTAATAACTGTTTACTAACTAGTCCACCTAGTTTAAATAAGTACAAACTACTTGTGAAATAAAAATAAAACCTAAAATAGCTACAATGTAACTATTAGTTATATTGTAGCCAACTTAGGTTTTATTTTACAGGTAAGTATTTAGTTTTAAATAGGAATTATTTAGGTAATAATTGTAAGTTTTATTTAGATTTATTTTAATTATATTTAAGTTAGGGGGTGTTAGGGTTATGTTAGGTTTAGGGGTTAATAGGTTTATTACAACGGAGGTGTGGGCAGATGGCAGATTAGGGGTTAATAATCTTTAAATAGTGTTTGCAATGTGGGAGGGTGGTGGTTTAGGGGTTAATCATTTTATTATAGTGGTGACAATGTCGGGAAGCGGCGGAATAGGGGTTAATACATTTTTGAAGTGGCGGCGATGTCCAGAGCGGCAGATTAGGGGTAAATACATTTATTATAGTGTTTGCGATGCGGGGGGCCTCAGTTTAGGGGTTAATAGGTAGTTTATGGGTGTTAGTGTACTTTGTGACAGTTAAGTTATGAGTTTTATACTACAGCTTTGTAGCATAAAACTCATAACTACTGACTCTAGATGGTGGTATGGATCTTGTCATTTTAGGCTGCAAAACTTATAATACCAGCGCTATGGAAGTCCCATTGAAAAAGGACTTTTCTTAAAGTGCGGTACTGACGTTGCGCGACGGCCAAAAAGGTGTACGGTGTACTTGTAATAGCAGCGTTAGTGAAAAAGCATCGTTATGAAGCATAACGATGCTTTTTCACTCATAACGCTAAACCCGTAATCTAGCTGAATGTTATTTATGGTTATTTATAAAGCTGTTAATTATAGGTTGTTAAAGGGTTTTATATATATATATATATATATATATATATATATATATTTAATAAAGGTGCTGCGGCCAGTTTGTACCAAAGTGATGAGTCTGGTGTCTATTTTACAGGGAAGGGGTTGTGATTGGGCAGTTATAGAGGGTAAATGGGGACGGAACTTGATGACTTAGAAGGTCAAATTGAATAGTTACAAAAACTAAAATAGTTGAAATTGCATCTAGCAGTTTTATATATGTTAAAAAAATTGTTTTTAATTCAAAATATTTAGTACTGAAACTAACATGATATATATGTTTATGATAAAAACATTGAAACCATTTCACTGAATGGATACTTGCTGTGGGTAGGTAGCACTTGCATAAGTGTTAATAGTGATTTTGAATCAGATTTTAGCGAAGAAAAAAATGAGGTACTGTTTTTTCAGTCTCAGTAGTGCCTCCAGAAATGTATTTTTGGGGCAGCACTTCCAGGAGGCCCACCAATAATAATAATATTTATTATTATTATTATTGTGGGCAGGGACACGGCTGGCAAAACCACTGTTCAGCCCATAAAAATGTATACATGAATTATTGAATAGAACTGTATGTACAAAATCTATTGCATTTTTTGGTTATCCCTGACTCTGTCCATATTCCTGTATGTAGGCAGGACATGCACATACTAATGCTCAAAACCAATTTACCTCAGCTTAAAAAGAGATTGTTTTGAAGTGTCTAAAACAGACATGGAAGACAAAATGAAAGTTTCATGATTCAGACACTATAAAGATCTTTTTTTAAAAAAAAAAAAAAGTCCAATTTACTGATATTATCGTTTACCTCTTTTTCTTAACTCTTTAACTTCTGAGCCATTTCCAACCCTGTGCTGAGCTATTTTGGAGTTTTTAGATGCTGCTCACATGTAAGCCCCACTGCAATCCATATGTTAGTGAGTTACACAAACATATTACATATTGGGGGGGGGGGGGTCAGCAGACTCAACAGATTCACAATATACCTTAATTTTATGTATATATAATTAAATGTCAGAACTCTACACATGTGTGAAACAATGTATACTTTTATTACATTTTTAAAAAGCAATGTGTGTGTTTTTGTATTTTTTTCTAATTTCTTTAGTCATATAAATTAGGGTCTTTGGGAATAGTTATATAACTTGATCTGCACATAGGGGCTCCCAAAAGCCTCTGCTCAAATAAACGCACATTAATACATACCAGGTTATCACTGTTACCAATGTGCTTTATTTTAAAGAGGGGATTCTTGGCTTTTAAAGGAGGGGTCTTGGGCATCTCCAGGCCTTTTTGAAGGCCTCTTATAACTGTGTAGGGACCTCCTCATTAAATAAATTGAATTACAATTTTAATAAACAAGGTTGTAAACAGTAGTCAGTGTGTTTTTGTTTTTTCTTAACTCTATAGTCAAAAGAATAAGGGGTAATCTTAATATAAATAAGTGTCTTCTATAGGGGTTTTATTCTGATAAAAGGGGTTTATGTACATTAAACCAAGGACCATGGGGGTATCTAGACATGGGTGATGCCACTGGCAAGCTGATACCATTATCCCCTCACAATGCCCCAGTAAAAGTCGGAGTAGCCTTAATGATGACATTTGGTCATCAAATACACTTAAAGCAATGTTGAGGGGTTAAACAATTCCTCTTTTAAAACTTACCTCCTTCCCCTGAGACCATATGAAAGTAGACTCCAGAATATGCACTTGGCTGGCATACTGTGGCCCTGTTTATAAAGCTGATTAAACCTGTTCAGTGCCATTTCTGTTCAGGCTTACTAATGCAAGCCAGCAACCAACAGCAAAGAAACACTGGTCTTGTTAATCTGTCAAACAACATGGGCGCTTTTGTCTGAGATGACTGACAAGCCCTGCTCTCACACAATGGTTGAGCAACAGCAGGAGATGGGGTTACCTGACCATTTGCTCATGCAGTGTTAAATTCAGCCATTGCTGCATTAGAGTCAACAAAGAAACATGGACAGGTTTGCTGTCTGGGATCCTTGTTGGTATAAACGTTAATAAATGGGACCTTTACGTATAAAATTGTAACCAACATTGTAAACACTGATGTCAAATAAGTGATCAAAGGATACCAAAATACAGAGGTCAATATGACAAAAGAAATAAAATGGAAACTTGTTTTTATATTCATCCTCTATCTGAATGATAATTTAAGACTACCATGAACAGGGTATTTAAATTATTGATCCAAAATATTTCCTCCAAGACCAAATAACAACATGTAAAGACATCATTTGGGGAAAATAGGAAAAAATGAAATTACTTTCTCGAAAAGAAGATGCTTAAATATTTAACACATAGAGTAAATTTATTTGCTATAAATGTGACTCAAACCTATAGAGGTTATGGTTGAATTCACTTTTCCAATTTCCCTTTCTAGAATATTATGTTTTGAAAAGATTTAGACTGCGTGACTTTATGATTAGCAAGCAAGATAGGGAGAAGATATGAAGCAGCCCTTGAAGTGTTCCTTACGACAAAAGTTCCAGCATATAAATTTATATGTAATAACATCAAGAGTTTTCACATAATAATAATAATAAATAACGTTATGTGATTCTGTATGGCACATTATAATACTATATTTAATAATTTCTCAGCGTGCAGCCTTGGACTTAATCAGTTAGTGATAGAGTAAAAAATATTATTATTGGAAAACTTTTTAAGATTCTTTTTAATTTACTTCTAATATCAAATTTACTTTATACTCTGTGTATCCTTTGTTAAAAGGCAGAGTAGTTTTAGAAGCAGCAGTTAACTAGTGGAAGCCATCTGCTAAACATAATTCTACTAATTACTGAGTGAAGGTGTTTCAGCCGCACCCCTTGAAATGAATTTCCATAGCCAATCAACATGCACAATGCCAAGCATCAGCTGAAGTGGTGTTAAGCATGACACCACCGGACCCTGGAGCAGTGGATTTGTGTTCTCTTGAGTGATGAATCATGCTTCACTATCTGGAAGTCTGATGGAATAATCTGAATGTAACGAGTTCCAGGAAAACACTACAAACCAGAATACATAGTGCTTACTGTAAAATTTGGTGCAGGAGGAATAAGGAAGTGGGCTGTTATTTCAGGGTTTAGGCTAAGCCTCTTAGTTTCAGTAAAAGGTCATCTTAAAGGGACACTAAATTCCTGTTCCAGCATGACTTTACCCCTGTGCACAAAGCAAGGTCCATGGACCATGAAGACATGGTTTGATATTTTTGATGAGGAGGAACTCGAGTGGCCTGCACAGAACCCTGACCATAACTGAACTAAGCACCTTTTTAATTAATTTTAATGCAGATTGTGACAAGATCTTCTCATTCAACATCAGTGCATAACCTCACAAACAATCTTTTGGGTGAATGGGCACAATTTTCCAGACACACTGCAAAATGTTGTGGGAAGCCTTCTCAGAAGAGTGGCAGTTGTCACAGCCCCAGAGGGAACGCAACTCCAAACTAATGCCAAGATTTCAGAATAGGATGTCTGGGCTCCAGATTTAGTGTCCAATTTTTGGCTTTCCCTTACATGAATTTTACTGGAAAGGTGGTTAAAATACTGGACTGTCCAGTTTCATACCTAAAAACCATATTCTCAATACTGACTGCATTGATATTAACTTTGTGGTGTATTTATGTCATTGTGGTTTTAGATGGGCTTCAGTTGGTAAATAGATAAATATTAAATGGTATGAGTGAAAAAAAAATCTGTTGCAAACATTTATGTAAAGCATTAGGGACATGCAGCTTTCTTTTTCATGTGACATGTAGAAAAATATTTGTGTTTTATTATGTCTACTAGTATAATACTAATAAGTTATAAGTAATTAAAGGGCTATAATACCCAAATGTTTAAACACTTGAAAGTGATGCAGCATAGCTGTAAAAAGCTGATTAGAAAATATCACCTGAACATCTCTATGTAAAAAAGAAAGATATTTTACCTCAAAAGTTCCTCAGTAGCCACCTCCCATTGTAAAGGATTTCTAAGCAGCATTTTAGTGTGTCTGTCCTGGGACATCTGAAGGGACTAGCATCGTGCACTCTCATATTATTTCACCAATCAGGTAAAGGAAGCTTACTATGAAATCTCATGAGAGTTAAGTCAAATCTCATGAGATCACAGTAAGAGTTCATGACCTCAGCACTGCAGATGCTGATTGGCTGCTGTTCATTTCTTCATTTTTTTAAAAAAATTTTACCTGCAGCTGGGAGCAGTTGAGTATAACTTTTTACACAGAACTTACTCTGCTGAGCTGAGGAGATAGTGAGGTAAAATATCTTCCTTTTTTACATAGAGATGCTCAGGTGATATTTTCCTGTCAGCTTTTTACAGTTATACTGCATCAGTTTCAAGTTATTTAGCATATGAGTATTATGTCCCTTTAATACTTAACAGTTTTTATACACTGTGAAACTATTAGAACAGTATAATAAAGCATTTAAAGGACCACTAAATAATTTATTTAATTATAACTGAATAATTGACAAATACACAATAAATAGCACTTACTCTGAAATCAAATGAGCAGTAGAATTGTGACAATTTTCAATCACATTTTCCAAGTTAATCCAATGTTCCTTCCTCCTGTATAATGTGATCAGCCAGTCATTTAAAGCATATATGTATATACTGTGCACTTTGCATTTGCTGAGTAGGAGCAGGAGCCTCAGAAAGTGTGCGTATATAAAAGAATGTGCACATTTTGATAATGGAGGAGGTATATTGGAAAGGTTTTTTTTGTTTGTTTTTTTAAATTGCATAATTTATCTGAATCATGAAACTTTACTTTAGTTGCCCTTTAACAAACTAAAGTATAATTTAAGGACACTGGGAGTTTTCATAATATGCTATGTAAATGTGGGTTGTTCTTCATTATCACTGATAAAATAATCATGAGAAAGGAAATCAAAAAGATGTAAAACTCCTGGAACATAAAACTAAAAGCTAACTATCTTGTAGAGACTTCTGCAAAATGAGGTTGTACATGTTTCAGTTGCATGTGAATTGAACAGAGCATGAAAAAAAGAAAAATCAATTTGATCCAAGACAGCAGTAGAAAAAAAAAGGTAGATAATGCACTGCTGAAAAAAAAAGTAATTGAATCGAATAAACAATATAATTAAGCTCTCAGTCTGTGTTTGTACGTCAGGCAATTCTAAAGGAAAAAAATACCACTTAGCACTATATATGGAACTTATTATAAAGCGAGGGACTTCTCTAGATTAATTGGCGTTTGTTTATAAATTCTCGATGAGTTTAAACAGCAACAAAAAAGGTGAAATAGTTTTGGGCCAACACATAGATTTGGCGTAATTGTGTGGGAATTTTTAGATGTGATATATGTAATATATATAAATATATATTTATAAATTATGTACAGCGTTATACCATTATCATAGTATGCAATTAAAAGACAATACACATTTAAAATGTTAAAATACATTAATATATTTAACACTATTATTTGTTCAACATAATGAATAGTCCTTTATCAAGAATACACACATGCACCTCTACACATCTACATGCTCAAATATACCAACACCCATAGTCATGTACACATACACATGCAAACACAGGCACCTCTATACATCCACATGCTCAAATACAACATCATCCATAGCCATCTATACATACACATGCAAAAACAGGCAACCCTAGATATCCACATGCTCAAATACAACAGCACCCATAGCCATCTACACATACACATGCAAAAACAGGCACCTCTATACATCCACATGCTCAAATACACCAGCACCCATAGCCATCTACACATACACATGCAAACACAGGCACCCCTAGACATCCACATGCTCAAACACACCAGCACCCATAGCCATCTACACATACACATGCAAACACAGGCACTCACATCCACATGCTCAAACACACCAGCACCCATAGCCATCTACACATACACATGGAAACGCAGGCACTCACATCCACATGCTCAAACACACCAGCACCCATAGCCATCTACACATACACATGCAAACACAGGCACTCACATCCACATGCTCAAACACACCAGCACCCATAGCCATCTACACATACACATGGAAACACAGGCACTCACATCCACATGCTCAAACACACTAGCACCCATTGCCATCTACACATACACATGCAAACACAGGCAACCCTATAAATCCACATTTTCAAATACATCAGCACCCATAGCCATCTACAAATACACATGCAAACACAGACAACCTTATACATCCACATGCTCAAACTCACCAGCACCCATAGCCATCTACACATACACATGCAAACACAGGCACCCCTAGACATCCACATGCTCAAACACACTAGCACCCATGGCCATCTACACATACACATGCAAACACAGGCACTCACATCCACATGCTCAAACACACTAGCACCCATAGCCATCTACACATACACATGCAAACACAGGCAACCACATCCACATGTTCAAACACACTAGCACCCATTGCCATCTACACATACCCATGCAAACACAGACAACCCTATACATCCACACGCTTAAATACATTAGCACCCATAGCCATCTACACATACACATTCAAAGACAGGCACCACTAGACATCCACATGCTTTAACCCACCAGCACCCATAGCCATCTACAAATACACATGCAAACACAGGCACCCCTAGATATCCATATGCTCAAACACATCAGCACCCATAACCATCTACACCTGCACAAGCAAACACAGCCACTCCTAGACATCAACATGCTCAAACACACTAGAACCGATAGCCATCAACACATACACATGCAAAAACAGGCAACCCTATACATCCACACACTCAAATACATCAACACCCATAGCCATCTACACATACATATGCAAACACAGGCACCTCTATACATCCACATGCTCAAATACACCAGCTTCCATAGCCATCTACACATTCAAACGCAGGCACAACTAGACATCCATATGCTCAAATAGCCATCTACACATACACATGCAAACACAGGCACCCCTAGACATCCACAAGCTCAAACACACTAGCACCCATAGCCATCTACACATACACATGCAAACACAGGCACCCACATCCTCAAAACACACTAACACCCATAGCCATCTACACATACACATGCAAACACAGGCAGCCATATCCACATGTTCAAACACATTAGCACTCATTGCCATCTACACATACACATGCAAACACAGGCAACCCTATAGATCCACATTTTCAAATACATCAGCACCCATAGCCATCCCACATTCTCAAACACACTAGCTCCCATAGCCATCTACACATACACATGCAAACACAGGCACCCACATCCACATGCTCAAACACACTAGCACCCATAGCCATCTACACATACACATGCAAACACAGACAACCCTATAGATCCACATGCTCAAATACATCAGCACCCATAGCCATCTTGACATACACATGCAAACACAGGCACCCACATCCACATGCTCAAACACACTAGCACCCATAGCCATCTACACATACACATGCAAACACAGACAACCCTATAGATCCACATGCTCAAATACACCAGCACCCATATCCATCTACACATACACATTCAAACAAAGAAACCACTAGACATCCACATACTCAAACACGCCAGCACTCATAGCCATCTACACATACACATGCAAACACAGGCACCTTTATACATCCACATGCTCAAATACACCAGCACCCACAGCCATCTACACATACACATTCAAACACAGGCACCAATATACATCCACATGCTCAAACACACCAGCACCCATACCCATCTACACCTGCACATGCAAACACAGGCACTCCTAGACATCCACATGCTCAAACACACTAGCACCCATAGCCATCTACACATACACATGCAAACACAGGCACTCACATCCACATAATCAAACACAGTAGCACCCATAGCCATCTACACATACACATGCAAACACAGGCATCCATATCCACATGCTCAAACACACTAGCACCCATAGCCATCTATACATACACATGCAAACACAGGCAGCCCCATCCACATGTTCAAATATATTAGCACCCATTGCCATCTACACATACATATGAAAACACAGGCAACCCTATATATATCCAAATTTTCAAATACATCAGCACCCATAGTTGTCTACACATACAGTACACATGCAAACACAGACAACCCTATACATCCACATGCTCAAATACATCAGCACCCATAGCCATCTTGACATACATATGCAAACACAGGCACCTCTATACATCCACATGCTCAAATACACCAGCACCAATATCCATCTACACATACACATTCAAACACAGGCACCACTAGACATCCACATGCTCAAACACACCAGCACCCATAGCCATCTACACATACACATGCAAACACAGGCACTCACAGCCACATAATCAAACACAGTAGCACCCATAGCCATCTACACATACACATGCAAACACAGGCATCCACAACCGCATGCTTAAACACACTAGCACCCATAGCCATCTACACATACACATGCAAACTCAGGCACCTCTAGACATCCACATGCTTAAACACACCAGAACCCATAGCCATCTACACCTGCACATGCAAACACAGGCACTCCTAGACATCCACATGCTCAAAAACACTAGCACCCATAGCCATCTACACATACACATGCAAACAGAGGCATTCACATTCACATGCTCAAACACATTAGCACCCATAGCCATCTACACATACACAGGCAAACACAGGCAGCCACATCCACATGTTCAAACACATTAGCAACCATTGCCATTTACACATACACATGCAAACACAGGTAACCCTATACATTCACATTTTCAAATACATCAGCACCCATAGCCATCTTCACATACACATGCAAACACAGACAACCCTATACATCCACATGGTTAAATACATCAGCACCCATAGCCATCTTGACATACATATGCAAACACGGGCACCTCTATACATCCACATGCTCAAATACACCAGCACCCATGTCCATCTACACATACACATTCAACAAAAAATGGAAAGGCAGCATACCAGAAATGCATTAAAAGGGAATATTTATTCCATGAAAAAAAGACACACAAGAGGAAACATGCGTGAGGAGGGGGCGTGGCCTTATGCGTTTCATGCTGTGCGGCACTTAGTCCTATGACATTGCCATCTACACATACACATGCAAACTCAGCACCCATAGACATCCACATACTCAAACACGCCAGCACTCATAGCCATCTACACATACACATTCAAACACAGGCACCACTAGACATCCACATGCTCAAATACACCAGCACCCATAGCCATCTACACATACACATGCAAATACAGGCACCTTAATACATCCACATGCTCAAACACACCAGCACCCATAGCCATCTACACTAGACATCAACATGCTCAAATACACCAGCACCCATAGCAATCTACACATATACATGCAAACACAGGCACCCCTAGACATCAACATGCTCAAATACACCAGCACCCATAGCAATCTACACATACACATGCAAACACAGGCACTCCTTAACTTCCCATAAATGGCGGTTTAGGGGTTAATAGGTTTATTTAGTGGTAGTGATCTGGGAGGCGAATTGTTAAGGGGTTAATAAGTTTATTTAGTTGCCGTGATATCGGGGACCGGTGGAATAGGGGTTATTAGATTTATTATAGTGTGGGCGATGTTGGGGTGCGAGGGAATAGGGGTTAATAACTTTAGTATAGTGGCGGTGACATCGGGAGTGGCAGATTACGGGTTAATAGTTTTATTTAGGTGGTGGCGATAGCGGGAGCGGCAGATTAGGGGTTAATAACATTATGTAGGTGTCTGCTATGTCGGGGGCAGCAGTTTAGGGGTGTTTAGATGTGGGATTTATGTTAGCGTGTTAGGTTTAAACGTAACTTTTTTCCCCCATAGACATCAATGGGGCTGCGTTATGGAGCTTTTTATTCCGGGATCGCAGGTGTTAGTTTTTTTTTTAGCCCACTCTCCCCATTGATGTCTATGGGGAAAGCGTGCACAAGCGCGTCAAAACAGTGCTTGTATTTCGTGCGGTATGGAGCGTAAAAGCACCATATCGCATGCACAAGCCTGCTGTTTCAAAACTTGTTATGGCTGTGCTATAGGGGGTTAAATAACGCAACTTTTGTTGCGTTCTTTCATTTCCCTATAGCGCGAATAAGATCACAATTATTTTAAAAAAATCTCTGGGTCTGCTAAGACCTTTCATGACTCAAAACTCTCTGCATTCTCTCAGTTCAATAACTTCCTTTTCCTTTTTCTATCCAGCTGCTGTCTTCCCCAGAACCTAGTTGATGCTAACTGCTATGCACTTGTTTTTGTTAATGTTTTACTGCATGTAGGATTATTTAATTTTAAAATAATATTAAAAATGACTGCACAATAAAATGTTTCACAATGACTAAACATACACAAAGAGGGGTGGAGTAGTGGTGTGGGTGGGATCAGAAGTGGCGAGTAAAATTTTGGCCTGACTAGTAGCTTAGGACTTGAAATTTTGAGCCCTGATTTATGTATTTACAGACATACATACACTTATAAACATATACATACATATGTATACATACATAGACATATATATAAGTGCATTGGAGCCCTTTGCAGTCAAATAGATGAAAACAAGAAAAAATATTTTTTTGCAATAGTGTTATACTGCGTATTTACTGCAAATATTATACATTCCAATGTTCTACACATAGCAGAATATGTTCTATGTATTTATAAATATATATTTATATATATATATATATACAGTATATGTTTATAGCTATACATTTATATTATCTCTCATATATATATATATATATATATATATATATATATATATATATATATATATATATATATATATATATATATATATATATATATATATATAAAACACACAGAGAAAGTCCAGCACTCACTTACAAGCTCTCAGCTAAGATTTAAAAGCAAAAATGGAAAGGTTGGTTACCGCATCTGGCCAAATGGGACAAGCTCAGGTACCACGTCAAGGTCCTTTCCAATACCTGAGACCCTAAAACAGCCACACAAAGCAAGCTCTCAAATCCAAACAAACTGGGAACAAGGGAAGGGTGCACAGGCATATGTAATCACCCTAGACATATACAAAACACGGAAGGGGACTGCACTCTCACACCGGACCGGGTACACATCCCATGACCCTGCAACATGCTCAGCCCTGGGTGCTCACTGGCACTCACAGGAAGCTATGCAGCCCCAGAGTCAGGCAGTTAACCCCAGACAGGTCTGGGTGCAAGAACCATAGGGACAATTACAAAACAAATTAATACAACACACAGAGAAAGTCCAGCACTCATTTACAAGCTCTCAGCTAAGATTTAAAAGCAAAAATGGAAAGGTTAGTTACCGCATATGGCCAAATGGGACAAGCCCAGGTACCTCGTCAAGGTCCTTTCCAATACCTGGGACCCTAAAACAGCCACACAATGCAAGCTTTCAAATCCAAACAAACTGAGAACAAGGGAAGGGTGCACAGGCTTATGTAATCACCCTAGACATATACAAAACACGGAAGGGGACTGCACTCTCACACCGGACCGGGTACACATCTCATGACCCTGCAACATGCTCAGCCCTGGGTGCTCACTGGCACTCACAGGAAGCTGTGCTGTCCCCAGAGTCAGGCAGTTAACCCCAGACAGGTCTGGGTGCAAGAGCCATAGGGAAAATTACAAAACAAATTAATACAACACACAGAGAAAGTCTCTGGTACCTGAGCTTGTCCCATTTGGCCAGATGCGGTAACCAACCTTTTTTTTGCTTTTAAATCTTAGCTGAGAGCTTGTAAGTGAGTGCTGGACTTTCTCTGTGTGTTGTATTAATTTGTTTTGTAATTTTCCCTATGGTTCTTGCACCCAGACCTGTCTGGGGTTAACTGCCTGACTCTGGGGACAGCACAGCTTCCTGTGAGTGCCGGTGAGCACCCAGGGCTGAGCATGTTGCAGGGTCATGGGATGTGTACCCGGTCCGGTGTGAGAGTGCGGTCCCCTTCCGTGTTTTGTATATGTCTAGGGTGATTACATAAGCCTGTGCACCCTTCCCTTGTTCCCAGTTTGTTTGGATTTGAGAGCTTGCATTGTGTGGCTGTTTTAGGGTCTCAGGTATTGGAAAGGACCTTGACGTGGTACCTGAGCTTGTCCCATTTGGCCAGATGCGGTGACTAACCTTTCCATTTTTGCTTTTAAATCTTAGCTGAGAGCTTGTAAGTGAGTGCTGGACCTTTTCTGTGTGTTTTATTAATTTGTTTTGTAATTTTCCCTATGGTTCTTGCACCCAGACCTGTCTTGGGTTAACTGCCTGACTCTGGGGACAGCACAGCTTCCTGTGAGTGCCGGTCAGCACCCAGGGCTGAGCATGTTGCAGGGTCATAGGATGTGTACCCGGTCCAGTGTGAGAGTGCAGTCCCCTTCCGTGATATATATATATATACTTTTAAATAAGCAATATTATCTTCTTATGTTGTGCTTTTAGATAACTGCGATCATGTTTGCTCTACTTGTGGGTGTTAGGTTTTTTCAACTTTTTCATCTGAAATGAGGTCTATGGGGGAATTGATTTTGCGTTTGCAACTTCTCAAAGTCTATTTGCTACTGCAATTTTGTAAACACAAAAACACAAACTTTTTAATTACAGCTCCTAATGCAAGCGCAAATCTATGAGCATAAAAAAGATATAATGCACAAATAACACACACATATGCAGTAATAACCTTACTTAAGCCTAGATTACAAGTGGAGCTTGCATGCAGGCGATATCAAAGCTCCACTTTGTAATACCAGTACACAATAATGTGTGCTGGTATTACAAGTAAATCGTAATTGCTAGGAAGTATTGCGCTCACGAGAAAGCGCATCCATAGGCTCCGATGGGAGCCTCGTTCTGATGCCATCAGAAACAGTATCAGAACCTTGCGCAGTGAAGGGGGTAAATAGCACAGTGATGGGCAGCATTTTTAAATATATATTTATATACAGATATATTTATGTGTTATTTGATCTCATTGTTTTGGTTATTTATCAATAAAAACATAGCCTTGCTGTAAAGTGGTGCTGCTGCTTTTTTGCACTAATTATTGGAGCACTAATTGCTACAACGAGCTTGCGGTAGCAATAACCTGCCACAAATTTGCCCGTTTGCGCGAGCACGATAATTTAGTGCTCAACTTGTAATCTAGGCCTAACTTACTGAAAAAAGCTTACTGGAGAACTACTTTGTAAGAAATGAAGCAAACAGTTACACATAAAAGTATCTAATTTTGTTTTATGGCACCGATTCTTTATCAGAGCACCCAGCAACAACAATTACATATAACTGCAGTATAAAAAAATGTCTATATACATGAATTGCTGTTTTTTTATTTGTTGCATTTTACATGAATTGCAGTTTGCTATTTGTTGCATTTTTCTTTGAATAAGCATGACAGTATGCATATAGCTTGACGCATATGGATGAATGTTGTAGCAATATACACATGCACTCACTTTGTGAATCACATTTTCAATCGATATTTATAATTCCTATCCCTGCATTATGGCTGTGGGGTATCTCATAATTGTATGGAACTTAGCAGTGACTTTCAGACAGACAATCAATAAAATAAACTGGTAATTTGAAATCCAATTGGTTTGAATTGTTTTAGATTGATACAGTGTTGATTTTTAGGTGATTTCCCTGTGTGACAAAATTTAGACACAGGTACAGCCCAAATGGATCAATAGATTTTGTTGGAATAGAGCTTACAGGCGTCTTATGCCTTTTGGGGAAAAATGTGTTTAAAAACAGATATTAAACATTCTGTGCAGGGAAGGAAAATCTTACTAGTGTGCAAATGATTGGTTTGGGAAAAACAATATTTCATTTACCGCTGCTGCCTTTCTTTACTGTTCACAACCCTCCCATATGATTTTGACTTTACTGTATAGATAGATGAATAATTTTAGTAGTTACACTATTATTTATTGATAATTACATTATTATATATAGATCTATGTAAATGAACAATATGCACAGTTTATAATTAGTGCTCTAGTTATTTCTAAAATGCACTATACACCATTTCTTTTAGAAATACTGTATGTATATTAATATATATCACAGTGGGGTAAATTTAGTCTAATTAGCTTCTGTGGGGTACAACAATGATCCACCCCTGTGTTTGCATTCAGATCATGCAGCGAGGTTCCCTCTGTTACTGTAATCAAATACACAGTGCAACTAATTAGCATACTGTGTTATTAATTAGCATACAGAGAAAAAAAAAGTGGCTTTGCAGTTTAGCGAACGAAGTATAGTACAAAAGTGCCATTAGTTTTAAAACACACTAAAATTACTCTAGAATACCAAGTATTGCCAGTCCACTTTAAACAATATATATCTGATTGGTATGGAATAAATACAAATGTGAATTCAGATGCCAATCAACCAAACATGCATTCTTCATCTACTTTATTTATGGAATTCAAACGTTATTAATAAACGTTATTTGTGGAAGATTAACATCCTCTTCAGCTCTGTACAGGAATGCAATAAATGCTTAATGAAAAAAAAAAAAAGAATATAAATGAACAAACTGATACAGACTACTGTGGGAAGACTGGGGGGATATAGACAGAAACGGAGCAGATTGATTGGTTGATGATCTGATAAGAGGCAGCACAGTATAAATATTATAGATCAAGAAACTTATGAGCAAAGAGAAGAGGTTGTCTTATGGGTGGAGAGTTGATTTTGAAAGAGGAGAAAGCAGATGGTAGAAAGGTGTATTTTATTCTTCTTGCTTATATCAGTTTAAACACTTATGAAAAAGCCTTCTGTGTATGACAAATAGATAGCTCTATTGTTTTGTCTTTTATTAAAGGGCCACTGAACACCGTAGAATAGCATAATCAACAAATGCATAATAAAAAGACAATGCAAAAGCACTTAGTTTAAATTTCAAACGAGTTATTTCAAATACTTATGCAGTCCAGTGCCTGCATTGCCACGATCATGGGCAGACAGGTTCCTAAGTAGGGAACTTTATCCGTACCTGATTTGATAAATTAGGGCCCCATGGTGTTAGTATCTCTTGTCTGTGATTACATTGTAAAGCCTATAAATAGAAATAGCAGCTTTCATATCAGTATATAAACTACATGTATGCCACATTGTAAATCATATACATAAATATATTAACTTTTATATCAATATGTAAATGATATATATCTACATATTAAATTAGCTCTTTAGTTAAAGGGACAGTGTACAGTACAATTGGTTTTCCCTTAAAGGGCTATGAAACCCAAAAATTTTCTTTCATGATTTAGGTAGAACATACAATTTTAAACAACTTTCTAGTTTACTTCTATTATCAAATTTGTTTCATTTTCTTGGTATCATTTGTTGAAGGAGCAGCAATGCACTAATGGTTGTTAACTGAACATATGGGTGAGCCAATTACAATTGGTATATATATATATATATATATATATATATATATATATATATATATATATGCAGACACCAATCAGCAGCTAGAACCTAGGTTCTCTGCTACTCCTGAGCTTACCTAGATACACCTTTCAGCAAAGGACAACAAAAGAAGGAAGCAAATTAAATAATAGAAGTAAATTGGAAAAATGTTTAGAATTGTATGTTCTGTGTAAATCATGTATGTCTAATTATGACTATACTGTCTCTTTAACCCCTTAGTGACCAAAGCACTTTTCAATTTTCTTACCGTTAAGGACCAGGGATATTTTTACATTTCTGCTGTGTTTGTGTTTAGCTGTAATTTTTCTCTTACTCATTTACTGTACCCATACATATTATATACCGTTTTTCTCCTCCTTAAATGTACTTTCTAAAGATACCATTATTTTCATCATATAATATAATTTACTAAAAAAAATATATAAAATATGATTAAAAAAATGAAAAAAATACGCTTTTTCTAACTTTGACCCCCAAAATCTGTTACACATCTACAACCACCAAAAAACTCCCATGCTAAATAGTTTATGCATTTTGTCCTTAGTTTAGAAATACCCAATGTTTACATGTTCTTTGCGTTTTTTGCAAGTTATAGGCAATAAGTACAAGTAACGATAGTTACATTGTAACACTGATATCTGTCAGGAATCCCTGAATAACCGTTCACATGTGTGTGTGTATATATATATATATATATATATATATATATATATATATATATATATATATATATATATATATATATACAGGATTTATATATATATATATATATTTATATATTATTTATTTATTTATTTTTTTAATTATTATTTATTTAGTAGACAACCCAAAATATTGATCTAGGCCCATTTTGGTATATTTCATGCCACCTTTTCACCGCCAAATGCGATCAAATAAAAAAATTGTTAACTTTTCACTAACTTTAGGTTTCTCACTAAAATTATTTACAAATAGCGTGTACAATTATGGCACAAATGGTTGTAAATGCTTCTCTGCGATCCCCTTTGTTCAGAAATAGCAGACATATATGGCTTTGGCGTTGCTTTTTGGTAATTAGAAGGCCACTAAATGCCGCTGTGCACCACACTTGTATTATGCCCAGCAGTGAAGGGGTTAATTAGGTAGCTTGTAGGGTTAATTTTAGCTTTAATGTAGTGTAGTAGACAACTCAAAATATTGATCTAGGACCATTTTGGTATATTTCATGCCACCATTTCACGCCAAATGCGATTAAATACAAAAAAAATTGTTAACTTTTTCACTAACTTTATGTTTCTCACTAAAATTCTTTACAAACAACTTGTGCAATTAATGTTATTTAATAATGGTCTCTCACCATACAGACAATTCACGTTTTTTCTATCAGAAAGTATTCTACATTAGAACATTACAAAATAATAGTGAATGGCAGCAGAAAGGAGGGGGGACATTTTTAATAGTTGTTTACTTATGATTTAATGTTGCTTTTGTAAATCTGAAAGTAGATTATGTTTTGCAATAATATATATGCAAACTAATTTTCTAAATAAATTACATATATTTCTTAAAAATGCTCATCTCTCCAGTGAAAGAGTGGCTAGAGATTTATGTGTGAAGATGTTCACCTTAGCTTGCGTATATTGCTTAGAACATACCTACAAATGCCTATATCTTCTCTATGTAGTGTGATGACAAATTTTACAATAAATGACGTTAGTCATTTGTACAGTGTAATGCATAGCAATTACACACCCTACACACATCCCCAGTCTACCCAAAATGCCCCAGTTGAAGTAGATTAATTATTTATTTTCAAGTTTAGCTATTGTTTTGAAACTAAAGAGGTTAACTTCACACATGTAAATTATTATTGTAATTATACATTGTACAAAGGGATCAATTACACTAACCTTCACTGTAGATGGTGATGCTGTAATACTAATCCTATATAATCTGACATATATGCATCTGACAAAGTATGTTTGTCAGATGCAGTCATGCGCAGTAGAGACTGCACAGGACAAACATACCTGTGTCGCGATGGGAGCGTAGCCGGACGGGTTGCTGCGATGGGGGCATGGCCAGAGACTGGCCATGAGAGAGAGCGCAAAGGGTTTGAAAGAGCCAGAGAGGGGAATATAGAGCAAGAGAGGGGGGAGAGAGCAAAAGAGGGGTGAGAGAGAGCCAAAGAGAGGGGGGGAGAGAGAGCCAAAGAGAGGGGGGGAGAGAGAGCCAAAGAGAGGGGGGGGAGAGAGCCAAAGAGAGGGGGGAGAGAGAGCCAAAGAGAGGGGGGAAAGAGAGCAAAAGAGAGGGGGGAGAGAGCCAAAGAGTGGGGAGAGAGAACAAAAGAGGGGGGAGAGAGAGCAAAAGAAAGGGGGCAGAGAGCCAAAGAGGGGAGTGAGAGCAAAAGAGGGGGAAGAGAGAGCAAAAGAGGGGGCAGAGTGAGCAAGAGAGGGGGGAGAGAGCAAAAGAGGGGAGAGAGTGAGCAAGAGAGGGGGGAGAGAGCAAAAGAGGTGGGAGAGAGAGCAAAAGAAAGGGGGGAGAGCCAAAGAGGGGAGAGAGAGCAAAATAGGAGAGAGAGAGCAAAATAGGGGAGAGAGAGATAAAAAGAGAGGGGAGAGAGAGCCAAAGAGAGGAAAGAGAGAGCAAAAGAGAGGGGGAGAGAGCCAAAGAGGGAAGAGAGAGAGCAAAAGAGGGGGGAGAGAGAGCAAAAGAGAGGGTGGAGAGCAAAATAGGGGGGGAGAGAACAAAAGAGAGGGGGGAGGGGGGAGAGAACAAAAGAGAGGGGGAGAGAGACAAAGAGGAGGGAGAGAGAGCAAAAGAGAGGGGGAGAGAGAGCAAAAGAGAGGGGGAAGAGAGAGCAAAAGAGATGGGGGAGAGCCAAAGAGGGGAGAGAGAGCAAAAGAGGGGAGAGAGAGAGCAAAATAGAGGGGGGAGAGAGAGCAAAAGAGAGCGGGGGAGAGAGCCAAAGAGGGGGGAGAGAGCCAAAGAGGGGGAGAGAGAGCAAAAGAGGGGGGAGAGAGAGCAAAAGAGCAGGGGAGAGAGAACAAAAGAGAGGGAGAGAGAGAACAAAAGAGAGGGGGGAGAAAGCCAAAGAGGGGGCAGAGAGAACAAAATAGAGGGGGAGAGAGAGCAAAAGAAAGGGGGGAGAGAGCCAAAGAGGTGGGAGAGAGAACAAAAGAGAGGGGGAGGGAGCCAAATAGGGGGGAGAGAGAACAAAAGAGAGGGGGAGAGAGCGCAAAAGAAAGGGGGGAGAGAGCGCAAAAGAAAGGGGAGAGAGAGCAAAAGAGGGGGGAGAGAGAGCAAAAGAGGTTGGAGAGAGATCAAAAGAGCGGGGGAGAGAGAACAAAAGAGAGGGGGAGAGAGAACAAAAGAGAGGGGGGAGAAAGCCAAAGAGGGGGCAGAGAGAACAAAATAGAGGGGGAGAGAGAGCAAAAAAGAGGGGGGAGAGAGCCAAAGAGGGGTGAGAGACAGCAAAAGAGAGAGGGGAGAACCCAAGAGGGGAGAGAGAGAGCAAAAGAGGGGAGAGAGAGAGAAAAAGAGGGGGGAGAGAGAGCAAAAGAGGGGGGAGAGAGAGCAAAAGAGGGGGAGAGAGAGCAAAAGAGGGGGGATAGAGAGCAAAAAAAGGGGGGAGAGAGCCAAAGAGGTGGGAGAGAGAACAAAAGAGAGGGGGAGAGAGCCAAAGAGGGGGGAGAGAGAACAAAAGAGAGGGGAAGAGAGCGCAAAAGAGGGGGGAGAGAGCCAAAGAAGGGGGAGAGAGAGCAAAAGAGGGGGGAGAGAGAGCAAAAGAGAGGCGGAGAGAGCAAAAGAGAGGGGAGAGAGAGACAAATATGGGGGGAGAGAGAGCAAGAGAAAGGGGGGAGAGAGCCAAAGATAGGGGGAGAGAGAGCAAGAGAGAGGGGGGAGAGAGGGCAAGAGAGAGGGAGAGAGAGAGCAAGAGAGAGGGAGACAGAGAGCAAGAGAGATGGGGAGAGAGAGCAAAAGAGGGGGAAGAGAGAGCAAAAGAGAGGGGGGAGAGAGAGAGCAAGGGGTGGGACCGCTGTACTGCAAAAAATGGCCCATGTACACAGGCTTTAGTACTAGTAATTCCATAAATGGAAGAGAACCCTTGCATCACACATTGAAGTGTTCTAAAACCCATATTTGTGAGTCTACCTTCAAACAATAATAATACTTATATTTACCTGGTAGAATTATCTAAAGCCACTTTTTGAAACCTGACAAGAGGGTGTCTCGCCAACGGGCGTATACTGCATTTTCGTATGGAGAGGAGTTGCATACATTACAAAAGTGCGCGATAAAATTGTAAATTACAAATCATACAAAACGAATAATTGAAACATTCACATATAAATATGACGAAAAACCGGTGTTGTTAAGGTGCATCAAAAACTGTAACATAACTGTTCACCAAAAATCATATTTTATTAAAAATATAACATTTGAATGTAAATGACAAAGGAATAAATTGTATTAAATATGCACAGGGTAAATCATAATTTAAGTACACTGGATGTGCAAAACCCTCATAGAAATACATATTTATAAGTACAAAATACCAACTGTAGTTGTTGTTTTATTGTAAAATGGGCAGAACATAGGCGTTCCACTGGCGTATATGAAATTGTCTCCCAAATCCTAGAGTAATTATCTAAACAATTCCGCCCTACAGATCTCATAGTTTATGCTTGCAAATTAAAAGGTGGCAATGTTGTTACAAAATATGCAAAATACTTAAAGGGACACTCAGGTTAAATTAAAGTTTCATGATTTAGATACAGCATGTAATTTTAAACAACTTTCCAATTTACTTCCATTAAAAAAAAATGTGCACAGTCTTTTATATTTACACTTTTTGAGTCACCAGATCCTACTGAGCATGTGCAAGAATTCACAGACTATACATATATGCATTTGTGATTGGCTGATTGCTATCACATGGTACAAGGGGAGTGGAAATATACATAACTTTGAAATTTGTTATAAAAAGATCTACTATTCATTTGAAGTTCAGACTAAGTGCTATTGCATTGTCTTGTTATCTTGCATTTGTTGATTATGCAAATCTAATGTGTTGACTGGTCCTTTAATACCCTAATAGAAGAACACATGCAAACAAAAATAGAGGTGATTGTAAGATGCTCTACGCAGAAAGCAGCACAATTTGATTTGTTTTTGATGCAGGATTTAATTTTTATTATTTCATTTTTATAATGCGCCCCCTGCTCACTGCTAATGTCACTCAACTCAATTTTTCTTTCTGGTGAGCTCCATTAATTTCAATAGGGGACATCTCCCCACTAAAGGAACTGCCCCTTTTGCAAGATTATTCCACAAGGGCAGCCCATGCGATGGTCATGGAGAAAAACCACGTCAGAACTGGCAAGGTTTATAAATTCAGGCCCTTAGAGAGAACAATGGAAAATTAACATGTTATTATCTGTCTGAATTTGTTTCTAAACATTATTGTTTACATAGCTTTTCCATAACCAGTACTTAAAAGGATACTAAACACAATTTTTTTTTCTTTCATGATTCAGATAGAGCATGCAATTTTAAGCAACTTTCTAATTTACTCCTATTATCATTTTTCTTTGTTCTCTTGCTATCTTTATTTGAAAAAGAAGGCATCTAAGCTAAGGAGCCAGACAATTTTTGGTTTAGACCCTGGACAGCATTTATCCATCTTTCAGCAAGCACAACCCAGGTTGTGAACCAAAAATGGTCCGGCTTCTAAACTTTTATTCTTGCTTTTCAAATAAAGATAGCAAGAGAATAAAGAAAAATTGATAATAGGAGTACATTAGAAAGTTGCTTAAAATTGCATGCTCTGGGGCCCATTTATCAAGCTCCGGGTGGAGCTTGAGGGCCTGTGTTTCTGGCAAGCCTGAAGGCTCGATAGAAACAGCAGTTATAAAGCAGCGGTCTAAAGACCGCTGCTCCATAAACTGTCCGCCTGCTCTGAGCAGGCGGACAGACATCGCCGAACATCAACTCGATCGAGTATGATCGGGTTGAGTGACACCACCCTGCTGGCGGCCCATTGGCCGCGAATCTGCAGGGGGTGGCGTTGCACCAGCCGCTCACAAGAGCGGCTGGTGCAATGCTGAATACAGAGAGTGTATTGCTCTCCGCATTCAGCAAGGTCTGTAGAGGTCGGCCCCCTCTATCTGAATTATGAAAGATAAAATTTGGGTTCAGTGTCCCTTTAAGTATTGTTAAATATTCATAATAGGTGGAGTTACAACAGGCAAATATGCTATTTCAAAAGAAAAAATAAAGATAAAGGAGTCATTTGTGGTTAAAAAAAACTATACACTCCAGCAGTTAAAATGGATGATTTGTAACACATTAAAAGGGGGATCACTGTGCACTGCCACTTTAAAAGAACACTAAACACCTTGTAATTACAAGATCTTTATGTTGTCTTGCTGTAGAATTACATATCAGCCACGTTTAAACAGTTTAAAAAACAAACTCCATTCACCCCTTGCCTTATTTTTAGGAGCCAATAGACTTGTTACTGGGGTAGGTAAGGCTATGCATGGTCATAATGTTTAGCAAAAATGCACAGTATTGCAGTTGTTATCTGACAGCTAAAACACAGAAAGAAGAAAGGGCACCATACCAAAGTATGACCAAGGCTGCACCATAGGAAAGAAATACAAGTATCACTGCTGGAATATCTAACGCGATTTAACTAATTAAATCACTATGCAACATGAGATGAACGCTAGTAGCAAACAGAAACAACACGTAATATTGCAAAATGGCAATATCACAGTCCTTAACAGAACTATAGCATGCACTGGGTAAAAAAACACTTTCCAAGTCCAGCTTTAAAGGGACACTGAAGGGTGTAAGGGTGTAACTATAGGGATCTCAGAGTTCTCATTTGAGACACACCTGTATAGGACCCTGCAAACAGTAGTGGCATCACTCTACCTGCAACATGTCTGCCCCTCTGCGGATGTGTTTCAGAAAAGGGCATGGATTTGTCTCTCCAATATGGTGCATGGCTTTCCAATATGGCCACCACAGTGTTGCTGTACAGACTCGCATTCAAAGAGAAGAAGCTAATTTTTTGTACTATGTTAATGCTTTATCAGCTTCTGCTGATTACAAATGGTCAGATAGGGAACTGTAGAAATGAGTGGCCCTAATACAACCTTTGCCCTGGGACCCAGTAAGTCTAGTTATGCCCTGGTAAGGGGGTACTTCCTAGAGGCCCAACATTGATGTAGGTGGGGCCGGATGGTAGTCCTTGTGGCCAGGTGGTCAGTGAGCTGGACTGGGCAGATTCACGGTGGTAAGTGCACCGGGCAGGAGTAGAGCTTGGCGAGCCTAAGTAGAGTAGGGGGCTTGTGCCCCCCCCGTATCCCCCTGGCAATGCCACTCTTCTGTAACAGTAAAGGCAACTAGCACTTAGTAACAAGTTGTATTTAATTGCATAGTTTTTGAAGGCAAACTGGTCATTACTTTTAGAGTGAGTTGTAGAACAATGTAATAACTATCCAAAATCATTCTGCTCAAAATTATCTGCTTTGTTTTTTTTCCTCCGTGCAAATAATATATCCCATTCAAATAGTTGACGGTTTATTTAGAAACTATTGTGCCACTATAATTGCAACTTAAAATATGTTATAGCTATAGCACTATTTTTATTTTCATTGGGTTTTAGACATTATTTTAAAATTCTTTTGTACTGAATCACAGTTGTTACTGGGTACATTTGCTTTATAAGTATCACATAATCATTTCAGCGACGCATTTCTTAATTAGAGTATTGTACATAAGCACAGCAATTTTGTATCATTTTAATTTAGTAAGGGACAGTCACAAATAGACAAGATTCTAGCACAGTTCTTTTTATTTCTATTAATACATTTTATTATCAAACCAAAATGATACTGAACGTTAAATGTATGTAGATATTGGGTCCCAGTGCCTGAAACTTTATTGGGCCTCAAATAAATAATACAGAATGTAAACTAAGAATAATAATAATAGTGGAAATAGAGAAAGGAATATTATTTATTAACCAAATAAAGAAACAACATTTTGCCAGATACTTGTACAAGTGAGACCTTAGATCACATGCATATGCAGGTCCCTTTACTGCATAACTAAGAAAGAACTCAGGTCAGATGCATGTGCACCGCAGTCCCAGTATATCAGCGTTATGCCTAAATAAGGCACTATAGCTGACAGCAAAAGTATTTTGTCATTATATGGGCAGTTTTGGGTTCACACAGTCAGGATCAAAGTAGGAAGATATTTTTAACCCTTGAAACCATTGGGACATAGGTACTATGTCACTGGGTACCATGCTTAGCGTAACCTGTTAACATAGTACCTACATTCAACCTTCTGCCTCATGCTTCAATCCCCACTGTCAGCTTTGAGTAATATAGAGCTGATTGTGCTCCCTTCACCAAATGAAGCCATATATATATGTGCACATGCTCAGAAGGAGCTAGTGCTTCAGAAAGTGTGCATATAAAAGACTGCAAGATTTGATATAGGAAGTAAATTTGAAAATCCCTTAAAAAAACATGCTCTGTCTGAATCATGAAAGTGTAATTCTGATTATAGTGTGTCCCTTTCACCTATTTGTATAGTGTTGTTTCTTCTGCATGACATAATTATATTTTTTTAAAGTGTTCCTTTAAGGGCATCACAATAATCACAAAGCATGGGAAAAGAAGTAAACGTACAGGCTTTGAATTACAATTCTTGCATCCATAGATAAATATCAAGCAGTTCTAAGAGGTATAACAATGTAAGCGAAAACGAATTGTTAGCCTGAACATTCTATTATGTGGTTCAATTAAAATCCATTTAAAGTGCTCCAGAAATAAAAAGATATGACTGTCGGTTGTAGTTTTTTATGCAATTTCGGATTTGGCAGCTGTTATTATGCATCACTCGCACTTAAAGAAACTTTCAAAGTACTTTCTAAAGCTAAAGACCGACACAGGCAGCATTTTGTAGTTCACAGTGTTTATGATTTTATGTACACTCTGCTCATAAGTCAAGTGTCATATTTAAGAAGTTTTGTTTCCCAGAAATATTACCTTATATGCTTGTAAGTGTAGTTGGCGCTACTGCATTAGGGAAAATAATGCAATTTTTCTTGCAAAAGACAAGCTGAGTGCTCTTAGAGCAGAATGTCCTCAAGTCTATTTTCATTTTTCATTTGATGTATTATGCTATTTCTCTATTAAAAAGGCAAGTGAAGACAAACAAGAGGTCATGCATATGATATTGATTTGACAAAAGCTTCTGTTTACAGGTAATGAAACTATTCTGCTTCTATATGTAGTAGATGCCCATTAAGTAGCAATCCCATGCCCACAGCCTTCAGATCTAATTGCCCCTATTCTCATGTGTTTCCCATAAATGTTTTTAATAACCCTTTATCACCATCACTAGAAGGCTTCCATTTAAAATCTACTTCTTTAAAGAGCCTTTTTAATATGCTGTAAACTGATAACTTCAGCAAGTTGCTTGCACAATTATCTCTAATGCGTTTGCTTTTAAAGGGACCCTATCTTAAAAATGCGTTAAAGGGACAAGAACACCAAATATTTTCTTTTATGAGTCAGATAGAGCATAAACATGTTTATGTTTTTTGTTTTGTATTTGATATGGAAACCTTCCATATTTTTCATATTCAAGCAAACTAAAGCTATTTTCTAAAATGAAAAGGTAATATTTGTGTGGGTACCTCAAAGATAAAGCAAAAGAAGTTAATGTGTAAATGCAATGAGTGGCAAAATGCTAAAACCATCTGTTACACAGATGCACAAAATGGCTTAGCAGTTAAAATAATTAGCATATGTGTAAAAACATAAAATATGTTTACTGTTTTGCTAGGTGATATACCTATGGCTGTAGGGCTTGGTTGCTAAATAACATCACAAATAAACAAGTAGTAGCTTAATAAAACGTAACTATACCTTTAGTGTACTTTCTTGGACCACTATGGAGAACTTTCTATATAAACAAGAAAAGGTAATCATTATTATTATTATTATTATTGTCTGTTGTTGAATACACAGTGGTGCTTACCAGGAGGACCTACTGGAAACAAATATCTTTCCATACAATTGCCAACTTTTACTCTGCAAAAGTAAATTGTTTTCATATAACTGCTTTGCACCCAAAACAAAATCACTACACTAAATAGTAGCTTTGAATATTTAAGTACTCTTTAGCAATGATTTTTATATTGGTGAATTTTTACAGTTTTTTTTTTAGTAAACCAAAGGTCCTGGCTTTGAATCGCTCTTGAAGACTTCACCCTCCTCCTCTCCTTGTGGTTTTGACTCTTTTTTTACCTTATTGATCCTGGGTTCAGCTGATGTCACTAGGGGGGGTGTGCCAGCTTGCAGTAAGCTACAAAGTCACTAAGCAATCTTACGGGGACCGCACTAGGTTGACAAATGTTTTTTTAGCTGGGGTGTTAATTAGAAATGTGCGATTCATTTAGGATCGATTCGGAAATTCGTAAAATTCGGGATTCGGATCGATTTCCGAATTAAAATAGTGCAGAATCTACCAAATAAATCCAAATTAGTTCGGATTTATTCGGTAGATTCGGATGGCCATGGATTACACTAGTATTGTATAGTATATTAGGTTATATCACTCTGCTATGGGTTACACCTAATATACAGTACATAATACTAGTCTAATACACAGCACATCCAACCTAACACTTACCGAAATTCCGAATTTCCGAACCGAACCAAATCCAGCCAAATATATTCGAATCCAAACCGAATTGATTAACATTTTTCCGAATTCGAATCGATCCGAACCGAAATTCGAAAAAATCCGAATCAATCTGAACCGAACCAAATTTTTTCGCCATGCACATGTCTAGTGTTAATGGGATGATAAACATTCAATAAATGCTGGACATAATGATGTATTCAATTTAAAGTTTAGCCTTAGAATATGTAGGTGTATTTTTACAATTATATTAACTTTTTAAATTTTGAAAATATAAATGTAAAGTTTTAATTTCTATAAAACTATGAGTGTTTTTTTACAAAAAAAAATGCTGGTCCTTATTGATTATTGATTTATATATTGTGCTCAGTAACTTTGAGAAAAGTAAAGGGACAAAGTTATTTACAATACTTGATACATATATGCCACCCCCTCTTGTGAAAAGATAATTACAAATAATTACAAATATTACTTGTTAGGAGATGACAGAGGTGGCGGTAGTCCCACAAAAAAGCCCTTTTTTTTATAAAGTGATGGGCACAGCCATATTTGAACTAGTTTTCTATTTATTGCTGTGTTTGCAAACAAAGCTCTGTGGAATCCCTTTTAGATTATCCTATATCCCAAACAACCTTTTTTGGACAATTCCTTTTTAGAAACTGAATACAATTTAGAAAACCAACAATGTCCAGAGTCAAATTACAGGAAAAGGGGACAAAATTACTAATCAATGTACATTCCAAAGTTTTTTAACTGCACATAATTAAACATTTTATATTACAATTTTATGCTGTTTAATGTTGCTTTAAATCCCATTTGTAAAACCCTGAGCCAGGCCATTTCAGGAGCACTATTTGGCAGCAGTTTTACAAGGATGTTATACATTTGTACGAGCACTAGATGGCAGAAGGTATATAATCATGCAGCTTACAATTTGTGTTTCATGTCCCTTTAAGAAAAAAACGCAACACCACCGAGAATTAAATACCTTCAACAAAAATATCTGGAGCAAAACAGAAAATTGATTTGTTGTTTGATTTTGTTTATTTTTCATCGATTTTTAGTAAAATGTATATCCTTTTAAATGTGCATTCTAATACACAAATGACTTAGTCTAATGCATTAGTGCATGTACTTTTTAGAATTAATAACTTATTATGTGTTTTAAAGCCTGCATGTGTTTAAATAGGTAAAGTCCCTCTCAGAAACTACAAGTATTGCAAATCCTTCGATGTGCGGCTGCTGCTTCACTTGCAGATTTAGCTACCAAGCAGGACACCACAGCAGAGTCAATCAAGGGTGGTGGTTAAATGGACAGTCGATGGACAGTCGACTCAAAATTAAACTTGTATGATTCAGATTGGGCAGCAATTTTAAACTACTTTCCAATTTACTTTTATCATCAAATTTGCTTTGTTCTCTTAGTTGAAAGCTAAACCTAGGTAGGCTCAAATGCTAATTTCTAAGACCTTGAAGGCCACCTCTTATCTTTGACAGTTTTTCACAGAGGGCATTAGTTCATGTCTGCCATATATATAGCATTGTGTTCACGCCCGTGGAGGTACCCAGGAGTCAGCACTGATTGGCTAAAATGCAAAGATGTTAAAAGAATTTAAATAAGAGGGCAGTATGCAGAGGCTTAGATACAAGGTAAGCACAGAATTAAATAGTATATTAACATAACCGTGTTGGTTATACAAAACTGGGGATGGGTAATAAAGGGATTATCTATTTTTTAAAACAATAAAAATTCTAGAGTAGACTGTCCCTTATACTGTCCTCCCACCCCACTACATGTCCCGTCGAGCCTATCCCCTCACAGCTACTCCACTCCCTCTCTTCTACCCTCACCCCCATACTCACACACATTTTCCACCTCTCCCTCAGCACTGGTATATTTCCCTCATCTCTAAAACATGCACTGGTCACACCTATCCTCAAAAAACCTTCCCTCAATCCAACCTCCCCATCCAACTACCGCCCTATTTCCCTACTCCCTCTTGCCTCAAAGCTCCTTGAAAAGCTAGTATATGCACGTCTATCCCATTTCCTTACACTATACTCTCTTCTTTACCCACTGCAATCTGGATTTCAACCCCCTCACTCCACAGAGACAGCAATTGTCAAGGTTACCAATGACCTACTTACAGCAAAATCCAAAGGCCATTTCTCTCTGCTTATCCTCCTTGATCTGTCTGCAGCCTTTGACACTGTTGAACACCCTCTTTTGCTCCAAACCCTCAAATCCTTCGGCATCTGCGACACAGCTCTCTTGAGGTTCTCTTCCTATCTATCTAACTGTACCTTTAGTGTAGCCTTCTCCGGAGCATCCTCTGCCCTGTTACTACTTTCTGTTGGAGTACCTCAAGGCTCGGTCCTTGATCCCCTTCTCTTTTCAATCTATACATCATCATTAGGTTCCTTAATAAAGTCCCATGGGTTTCAATAACATTTGTATGCAAATGACACACAAATCTACCTCTCTGCACCAGACCTACCTCCTTCCTTACTAACCCGTGTCACTAACTGTCTTTCTCATATCTCATCTTGGATGTCCTCTCACTACCTTAAGCTAAATCTCTCCAAAACTGAACTCCTTATTTTTCCCCCTTCTTCAAAAATCTCCACCCCCAAATTTTCTATAGCTGTTAATAATTCCATCATTACCCCTACCTCGCATGCCCGATGTCTTGGGGTCACACTTGACTCAGACCTTTCCTTTACTCCTCACATTCAGTCCTTGGCTAAAGCCTGCCGCTTCCACCTTAAAAAATCTCTAAAATTAGAGATTTTAATCCACTCTCTAATTCTTTCCCGTCTTGACTACTGCAACTTTGTCCTCTCTGGTCTACCTAGCTGCCGCCTAACTCCTTTACAATCCATAATGAATGCCTCTGCCAGGCTCATCTTCCTTACTTATCGCTCTTCATCTGCTGCACCTCTCTGCCAATCCCTTCACTGGCTTCCTCTTGCCTCCAGGATTAAACACAAAATCCTCACGCTGACATATAAAGCCCTCAACTGCAATGCAAACCCACTACATTTCAGATCTTGTCTCCAGATACTCTCCCTCCCGTCCCCATTGCTCTGCTCATGATCTCCTACTCTCCTTCTCTCTTGTTACTTCTTCACATTTCCGCTTACAGGACTTCTCCAGGCTGGCCCCCATCCTGTGGAACTCTCTGCCTCGCTCCACAAGACTCTCCCGTAGTTTTGAAAGCTTCAAGCGCTCCCTAAAGACTCTACTATTCAGGGATGCATACAACCAACACTAACCTCCATCACTTTCCCCTTAAACCTCTTAGAATGTAAGCCTATGAGCCCAGCTGTTTGTAGATCGCTTTCAGAAGAGCCGACTAGAAAAGTGCAACTCTCGGCAGGGCCCTCTACCCATTTGATCCCTATAAATGTTATCCTGTATACCAACTATGTTTATAGCTCTGCAGAATCTGAAACAATTGCTTTAAAATATCCCTTTACATTACTGTTACTACAAATGTTTTTTTTTATCTTAACAATATAAGTATAGTCAACAAATATAGATTGTCAATTATTCCTTTACACCAAGTTATTGACCTTCAAATACTTGTCACATTGAAATAAGTTGCTGAGTTTTATCTGAAAATCATTATATCTGAGATGCCTGAATCCCATTGGAGATATATGCACTAAATCTTTATTGCAGTGAAACATTTGACATTACACAGTTCAAGTGCTAGTGCTTTTCTACTGAAGTAATAATTCATTCAAGACCATCAGTTGTCCAAAATCTGAAGAATAATAAATACTGTAATATGAGTATGAGGGAATGTTTGTTATTGTAAAAAATGTATTTGCATCTACAACACTGATATAGCTGGAAAATATTTTTTTGGAAAAAAACTTTCACTAAATGTTTCACTCTACTGCCAAACAAATGGCTGTTGAAAACTGTTAAAGGGATAGAAAACGCAAAGGTTCAATTGTGTAAAGAATGAAAAAGAAACTAAACGTAAAAATACTATTTGTTTGACAATTGTTATGTTAGACCTTTTTTTTTAATTATTATTACTTAGTCAGATATGTTTCTGCCCACCAGCATAAAAACAGTAAAGTGTTTTATCTATTTTCAAAAACAAACAAAACAGTGTAAATTCCCTAATTGATGGCATGCGCGTAGTTAAGTGACTTCAGTTCTGTCATATCTCATACTTCTCTTAGGTCACGGGCGGTAACTCAGCAGAAAGCTATAGAGAGAGTCATCTACCTACATTTTCTTTTTTATTATTATTATTATCAGTTATTTACAGAGTCAACAGATTCCATAGGGCTACACTAGATTTCATCCCTTTTCAGTTCCTCAGACCTTTATTCTTGTTCTGGTGCCTGCACTCACATTTCCAGCAATTCTAAAACAAGTATTGGTGAAGCCAGTTTTATTAAAGTCAATCATTGACCCTAATTGTCTAATTAAAGGGACAGACAAGTCAAAATGTAACTTTCATGATTCAGATAGAGCATGCAAATTTTAAAACTTTCCAGTTTATTCTCAAATTTGCTTCTTTTTCTTGGTAAAGAATAAACCCAGGTAGGCTCAATGAAACCCTGGTAAGCTCAATGAATGTGCAGTCACCAATCACCAGCTAGCTCCCAGCAGTGCATTGCTGCTCCTCAGCCTACCTGATATATCTTCAACAAAAGATACTAAAAGAACAATGACAATTTGATTATAGAAATACATCGAAAACTTGTTTACAACTGGACTTGGTGTCTAAATCATGAAAGTTCAATTTTGACTTTACTGTTTTTTTATGCCTCACCCGTTGTCAGTGGCTGCTCCTGGACTTAAATGGATATAAAGTTTAGTTTAAAAGAAAAGGTGAGGCGCAGAGGGTGTCTAGCCCCTTTTTAGTAAGCTCATCACTAGCTTTAAACATAGAACAAGAATAATGCAATATTATTATTACAGCGCTGTGAGGAGCTACTCGTTTCTACCTTTCAAGAAGGGATTGCAGTCTTGGCGTAGTATGATAGATACCATGGTGAGGTAACGTGCAATATTGGAACTGTGCAATTACGCAGAAACAGCGTTTTACGTTTTTGGCAAAATAAGTTGTATTTTCTGAAAAATCTTTGATAAAGACTTGACTGGATAAGGTGGCTTTTAATATTCCCATTTGAAACTGTTCTAACTTTTAAGCTAGACGTCCCTGATTCATTTTAAGTATATGTCTTATGCTGCTGCTATTCATTTTTATTTATTACTTTTATTAAATATTTTAAGAGTTTGCAAATTGCATGCATTATTGTGATTTACTGGTATATCTCTTTAAATCTGAAGTGTCTGCTGCAAAGTGCCCTTTTCACTTGTAATTGCATTTTTCTTAAATGGTTATAAAACCAAAACGTTTTTGTTTGTAATTCAGACAAAGCACACACTTTTAAAAAAGTATCCCAATTTACTTCTATTATCAAATTTGCTTTGTTTCCATAGTAGTGCAAATGGATAATATTCTTGCAAAACTGCTGCCAAATAGTGCTCCAGACATGGGCAGGTTCCTGAGCTTATGTTCCTGCTTTTCAACAAAAGATACCAAGAGAACAAAAAAATGACAACAGAAGTAAATCTGCTTATTTCACAGATTAAAAACTAGTGGGAGGGAAAAATACATTTAAATATTACAAACATCAACCCAACATGGAACAACCACCAATGAACCAAACTCCTCAAAGTATTATTTAGTGGGGTGGATCAGTGTTACCAAACTATATGCTAAAAGCATTTAACAGCCATGGGAAGACTTAGATAGAACTTTGTGCCCAAAAGGAAGATGGAAAAAAAGAAAAAAAGGTTGAAATGAGGGGAGGGAAGGAGGGGGAAAAGTAGGGTCCTCTCAACTCTCGCTCTGATGAGAATATACTCCTATCACATGCATTCCCATTCTAATCAATTAATTTAATAGCAGGAGGGAATACATGGGAATAATCATCATAGGATTCAGAAAATATCATAGGTCCTAAAGTTATTATCCAATAGATCCCAAACCTCTGCATAGAAACCTGCCTTATTGTGAACCAGAAAAACCTGATCTTCCATTCGTTGTACTGTATATATTTTAAGATATCAAACAGTTGTGGTCTCTTTGGTACCAATTTACTGCCCCAGTTATGGGCAAGAGCTAGTGTGACTGCCATAAATACACAAATACCTGACGGGCCTCGGGGTCTCTTTGAGATTGTGGTAAAAAAGGCCTGTGATCAAAGTTACTGGCAAAGTAGGGAGAATGCCTTACGCCAAAGTAGCGTAATGTTGGCCACAGAGCCTACTTGACCACAAGCCCTCCAAAACATATGTGGCTTATCAATAAATAATAATTTAGTGGGACCCA